>NC_136491.1:114536954-114571954 GCF_053919585.1 Euprymna scolopes
TTTTTATAAAATAAATAATAAAAAAATATAACAAACTGATCATAGAAAACATCTAAAAATCTACAAAATCTAGATCCAAACGAATGCAACTTCATCGGTATAAGAAATTCTGAAAGTAAACAAATCACCGATAGACTAAAAATTAACTACAAAGTTAGTAAGCTAAAATCTTATTTAATGACCACAAATGATAATCCTAACACTTGCTTAATCAACCCGACCAAACGCGAAATAGGTAAAACTAGTAAAACAACCCATTTTAAAATAAATAGGCAAGAAAGAAAACCTAGAATTAAAACAATGGGCGAATACTACCGAAGGCAATCGCTTGGGTTAAAAGTATACAAACAAACAAATGCGTCTTTTTACAGTTTGACATCGTGGACTTCTTTCCATCCATACCCGAAGAAGTCTTCAACACAACCCTGGAGTTTGCCGAGATATATACCGATATATCCAAAGATAAACTCCACATCATTAAAATATGTAGAAGGTCAGCATTAATCAACAATAACAATTAATGGGTTAAAACAAAAATGATGAACTTCTTTGATTTGGCCATCATAACACATTCAACTGGTCGATTGGAAAGAAGAAAATCAGTATTCTTAACTTCTTTACTAACTCAAAATTTGAGATGCAAACGAGATTTAATGGAATATTCAAATATCTATGTATCTCATATAGATATCAAATATTAACCCCTATAAAAGGGTCCCCTGACTTTTTTTAGAACTTCGACTGAAGTAAAATAAAACAAAAAAGGGTGATGGATGAACTATAATAAGAGATTCTAACTAAGAGAATGGCGTGAACTTTAAGAAAATTATGTACATGGAAATGAAAAAGAAGGCCAAAGAGTAGAATGAGCAAAAAATCTAGCAACAAAAATGTATTTAAGAAGTCAAGCAACATTTACAACACAGCTCTAAAAATACCGGGTAAACACGACACCTATAAATATTTGGAAGTTCTGGAAAACAGACATTATCAACGCAACAGAAATGGTAGAGAAAATTGGAAAGGAATATATTAGAAGAAAAATAAAATACTCCTGGAAACTAAAGCATATAGTAGTAACCTAATAAAAGGTATAAACACATGGGCAGTGTCACTAGTAAGATACTCTGGACCGTTTATAGGGTGGACAAAAAGAAGAAATAAGGCTCTTAACCAGAAAACCAAAGAAACATGAGTATACACAATGTACTACACCAAAATGATGATGCTGATTGACACTATGCGAAAATGAAAGACAGAGGAAGAGGACATGTTTGTATAGAAGACTGTGCAAATTACACGAAAAAAGAATTAGAGAAATACATAATTCAGAACAGCGAAAAGATAATTATCGCAGTAAGAGACACAGAAAATAACGAACAAGACAGAGAACGGAGGAGAAGGGGAGAAACGAGAACAGAAAAATGAGAAGAGAAACAGTTGCACGGCTGTTTCATAAGGATAACAAAAAATGGGATATGAAAACACTTGAACTTGGCTACGAAAAGGAAACCCAAACATGGAGACTAAATCCCTAATAACAGCTGCACAAGATAACGCGATTAGAACCCACCACATCGAAGCAAGCATCAACAAGGCACAAGAAAACAGCAAATGCAGACTTTGTGGTCAAAAAGACGAAACAATAAACTACCTAATAAGTTAATGCAACAAACAAACCCTAAAAGAATATATGAATAGTCACGATCAAGTGGGGAAGTGGTACATTGGAAATTATGCAGACAACTGTACCTTGAACACCCTTACAAATGCTACAAGATCAAACCGGCAACCGTACTTGAAAATGGAAGTCATAAAATCATATGGCATTGACATACAAACAGATCGACATATCCAAGCAAAAAGACCGGATGTAATACTAGTTAACAAGAGGGAAAGTGTTGCCATATCGTAGATTTTGCTGTTACAGAGGATCACAGCATGAACATCAAGGAGGCGGAGGAGCGAAGCAAATACACGAAACTTGCCAAAAAGCTGAAAGATGAAGAATGTAAAGATAATGCCAATAATAGTAGGAGTACTAAGAACAATTCCGAAAAACTTTGAAAAAGAATGGGAGAGATTGGAATCAGAGGGATGACTGAGAGCATACAATGGATAACAGTAATCAAACCTGCTGAAATATTAAGAAAAACCCTTGAATACGGAGACTAATGCAAATGAGATACAGGCGCTAACCAGACATACAGAAACTAGAAACTGCAATAGAGCCCCCCCCCCTACCAAAGAAACACTACATGAAATCAAGAAAACTGAAATTGTATAATTGTAAGACTCACCCCTATTGTAATGTCGGCATCAACTGGCACTGCACCAAATAGTTGAGGAGGGTCAAGGAGGATGGAAAGATTGGCGAGAAAAAGCATGAACCAGACTTCCACTGGATGAGTGCAAAGAAGATTGGATATTGGGGAGGCTTATTTCTACCCAAATTCAGTGAGGACTAATGGTCGCTGCCAGCGTGAAATCAATGGTAAACGACTGCTGTGACAACGCAGATGTATTTGCTAAGGCTATCGAAAGTGGTGGTGAGTACTGGAAATCTGAGGAGACTTGTTTTCACTCAGATTTCAAGAAACATCACTAGTTGTTCTCAGAGTAAGCTTTGATAATGGCTTGTATGAAAACTCCTAGTAAGTAAATAATAATAATAATAATAATAATAATAATAATAATAATAATAATAAGAATAAGAATAATAATGATTTAAACTATGCAAACGTGGAAACAAGACATATTGTAATGTAGACTATATAATGTGTTCATATATTGACGAGCATATATGAATGTGTCCATGTTCTTTTTGAGATCTAATCGCCTTTACGTGCATCTATTTACGAGTATATATATATATATATATATATATATATATATATATATATATATATATATATATATGATTTCGTCTATTTTCTGTTTGATATATGATATATTTAATTATCTCTAAGATATTGAGTGCATATATATTTGAAGTGCATATATGATCGCCTAGTGATGAGTGTATAAACAGGACATATAACGTTTATGATAAACTCTCTTTACAATAATAGGGAACAGATACAGTTATCTTTGGGGCGGGTTAACATCGACCAATAGAATAGCATACCTTATCCATCTGGATTGACCTTCGTTTGACGGATCCTTAGAAAAGCTGCAGATAAAGATTCGTACCACCTTGAGTCTTGGTTGTATTTACGGCAGCTTTCTTTATCGATGTTTCCCCCATTGGAAAGCTGCACGCTGGTCTTAGATTTTACTATCGACATTTTCCGATAATCTCCCCTGCTCGGAACCATTTCAGTCAGTGGACCGTCTCTCTCCCTTTGACTAAGGACTGTTGACTTTCAACTCTGATTGCCAACTCTTAACTAATTTCTACGTGTCTCTACAAAACGAAATCGCCTCTAAATGATGTCATCAACATGTATCACCACACAACCATCGTCTGATGTCTGTCACGCAATCATCCGCGTTTATTTTTACTTATCAAATTCCTTTTCCCCCATTTAAAATTCATAGGAACTATTTTAATGTAAATATTTTATGTTTAAATATTTATTTCGCTTTGATAGCATTCTTTCTGTTATTAAAACATTATTTTCTTCATTATCAAAATATTTCTTAACTAAACACTGACAATCGGCCATGCAGTAAGCTAACCGGTGTTTTCTGGAAGCCAATAACAGAACAACATGTAACAACAGAATTAACTGAGAATCAAGCAGTTGAAGTAGAAAAAAAATCATACAATTTATGAACGAAGAAAAACATCAAAACTCCCAGTCATAAGAAACTAACAATGAAGGAAATTAAAAGAATAAATAGAAAAGATGAACAAATTCCCGCCATACACCCCAACATATACGATTGCAGACTTGAATAACTTAATTTATGTGGGTGCCAAGACGGTATTTATAAAATTTAAAACGAGAAAAAGGTCAGGGATATCAAAATGAATCGATAAAACATGAACAGGAATTTAGGCTGGAAACTCAAATCAACAAACTTAAAAATTAAAGTGAAAGCGATAAGAAAGATGAAAGTAAATAAAAGAGGATGAAAAATGTGGAAATGTAATTCGTGTGGAGAGGCTAAACAAGAAACATGAAGCACTTAACAAAAAGTAGCATCAGAACACAAAGATTAAGAGAATACAGATTAAATCGGACAGTGCAAGCAAAACAGGAGATTTGAAAAAAAAAAAAAATGGAAGCCATTTCTATAAAAATATAAATGGAAGTAAAACAGAACGACTCAACCCGATAGAAACAAAACTCTACTAGAGCAAGATATGGGAAGGGCGACAAGATCACAATATAAATGCCAAATGACTGAAAGAGACGAAAAAGATTACAGCAAATCGAAGAGACAAAAAATGAAATTAGCAAGAAAACCCTCAAGACAACCATACAAAAAATGTCAAACTGGAAGGCGCCAGGTCACGATTGAATGCACGCATGTTGGTTCCAAAAATTCATAACACTGCATGAAAGCCTAATTCAAACTTTTCAAAGATTTATCCACGAAGCAGACGTGCCAGAATGGATGATCAAGATAGAACCACACTGACACAAAAAGACACGGAAAAAAGGGACCGGCCCAAGCAACTATAGGCCTATAACTTGCTTACTTAACATGTAGAAAAGTCTTAACAGCACAACAGAGAACACATTTAACACTTCTTTAATAATCGTGGACAACTTATCGAGGTGCAGAAATAATGCCAAAAAGGACAAAAAGAAACACGCTTATAGATGTATGTACCAAAAAACCCGGAGGGAGGTAGAAAAAAGAATATAGCAATGGCATGGATTGACTACAAGAATGGATAATAGAATGCCTGAGAATATACAAAATATCAGGCAAGATTATCAACTTGATATAAAATGCAATGAGAACATGGACACTTGAACTGACAGCTGATAGGCCACACATAATTGAGATTAAAATACAAAGAGGTATCTTCCAAGGAAATTCCCTATAACCACTACATCATAGCCATGATACCCTTTAACAATGTACTAAAAAAGTGCTAAGTCAGATACAAGTTTACTTATACAGATGAAAGAATTAACCACCCAATGTAAATGGACGACCTGAAGCTGTTTGCAAGAACTAAGAAGAAACTAAGTAGAGACGGTAATAAAAACACAACCAGAATCTTCAGCCAAGATATCCGAATAAAATTCTGTATGGAAAGCTAGAGGCAATGTAAAGTATAGAACTACTCAACTAAGCGGAGATGAGGACACTAGGTGAATATTACACTTACAAATATTTGGGAGTTTTGGAAGCAGACACTATCAAAGCAACAGAAATGAAGAGAAAATTGTAAAGCAATATCTATGCAAAACAAGAAAATTCCTAGAAACTAAACTATATGATAGCAATCTGATAAGAGAAATTAACACGAGCAGTATTACTATTAAGATACTCCGAACCGTTCATAGGTTGGGCCAAAAAAGAACTGAGGCATCTCGATCAGAAGACCCGAAAAGGTATGACCATGCACAATGCACTACGTGTAAAGGATGATGCTGAACGACACTATGTAAAAAGAAAGACGGAAGGAGAGGGCTGCTTTGTACAGAATACTGTATAAATGACACAAAAAAAGAATGAGAAAAATACATACTGCAAAACACAGAAAAGATAATTACCATAGCAAAATACACTGAAAAAAATTAATAAGACAGAAAACAGATAGGAAAGGGATCGCCAACCGCCCCGAGAATTAAGAGAAATTTAACGTTATTAGGATGACCGGAAGTCGCTATATATATATATATATATATATATATATATATATATATATATATATATATATATATATATAATTATTTTATGTACACATATATAATATAAGGAGATAATACATTAGATATGGATTTTCAATATTAGAGTTCTGGATACCGATGCAGAATAGTACGGAATGTGCTGAAATAATGACATTATTATTTTGAAAATTATTCTCTATTAAGAAAAATCCTCCCAAATTGAACTGTATGATTTTTGGATACAATATTGATAAGGGGATTCTTAGCAGTTGATAATAATTACAATAATGAAAGAGACAAGCATAGTCCTGCAGGATAGTGATTAGTCCTATTTTCATGTGTTTTGATTTCAGTTGTTCCGTAGTGTGACTCCTAGCTTGGTTAGGCTTATAGAAAAAGAGTATATAAGAAACAATTTAGTTTTATATTCCTTATCTCTACCCCGCAAAGAATTTTCACACTAGCTCGCGAAAAGAATCGGTCAAACTAACAGTGTATCATGAGTAAGTTGCTGGAATCCATATTAAATAAAGAAGTAGTCAACCACCTAAACAGAAATAACCTTTTAAGTTACATGGAATATGGTTTCCGTTCTGCCAGATCTACAGCAGATGTGCTAACGGTTATATCTCATAGGATTAGTGAATCTCTTGACAAAGGCTTCCTTTCTAGGGCAATTGCTCTTGACATATCAAAGCTTTCGATAAGGTATGGCATAAGGGCCTACTTCACAAGATTTCCAGCTACGGATAACTGGAAATGTTTTCTCAATTATTAAATCATTTCTCTCTGATAGGCTCATAAAGTATTGGTTGATGATGGGCAGAAATCAGAGGCCCACAGTATTAATGCTGGGGTCTCTCAAAGGTTCCCTCTGGGCCCAAATCTCTTCCTGATCTATATCAATGATCTTCCAAAGCACATACTTAAATCATTCGTTGACATCTATGCTGATGACACGACCATCTATGACAACACATCAAAGGCCGTAAATGACAAAGTTCCCTCTGATTCTCTCATATGCTCATGAGCGCGTGGTACAGTGGGGGAAGAGGTGGCTGGTTACTTTTAATGCATCTAAAACCAAGTTTCTATCTTTACAGCATCAACGCTCTAATCTCCATCTGGCATCAATTGAAATGGATGTCTCTCGTCTTAGGGAGGCTCCATGTTTTGATAATCTTCTGGGATTGACCTTTACTCCTGATCTGAAATGGAACACGTACATCAAGTCTGTTGCCAAGGTCGCTGGAAAAATGGTGAGATCCTTCTACCGCCCCAAAAGATACCTTACTGCTGATGCAATTCTCTATCTATATAAAAGCCAAGTACGTCCAAGAATGGAGTACTGCTGCCACATCTGGGCAGGAACTGCTAAAAACAGCCTATCCTGCCTTTACAGAGTACAAAATAGACTTCATGGGTTAGTGGGGAATGCCCTTTTCTCTTCCATGCAAACTCTCTCCCACAAATCAGACGTTTCGAGCCTATCCTTCTTTTATTGTCATTTCCATGGAAAATGCTCGTCTGAACTCCAATCTCTGGTCCCCCTCGGCAATCTGTCACGAAAAACACCCGTCTAGCTGAAACCACTCTTTATCTGTGCCTAAATCAAAATGTAGATTCCATGAACAAAGCTTCTTTCTTAGAAGTGCACGCCTGTAGAACTCTCTTTCGTTTGCCTGTTTCCCACATGACTACAACTTGGATGTCTTCAAGTCCAACATAAACAAATTTCTGATAAACCGCCCGCTTAAGTAAGACACTTTATCAAATCTCCATTACTTACGATTACTACGATATTGTCCCATTGATTACTGTACACGCAATAACCCTTATCCCCGAATGGTTTCCGGGCCTTGATAAGTGGTTAATACCATGAAAAAAATAGAAAAAAACATTTTAATTTTTACCTTGACCGTGATTAGCACCTATTTACATAAAAGCCAAGTGCTCGCCCCTCCCAGTGTAAATTCCCATTAAACATATTTATTTCAGTTTTTTGGTTGTGGTGATGGGGAGGGGCGGGCTTAGTCCTATTTTAAACAAGATGAATGGGACTTTAACCTGCACTTCTTGAACGCTACTTATTTTCCATCGTCAAAATGCCATTTTTACTTATGTATTCACTTTTGATTTTTTTACCGGTGCCATTTTTATCTTGCCATTTTCCTGCGCCACTGTTACTGACGCCATTATTTTTACCTAAATTCACCCCCACACACACTCTCTCTCTCTCTACTAAACTCCTCCGCCAATTTTGGGTCTAAACACTTGGAATTATAGATGTAAATTATTTGGACATGGATCAAACTTTTTAATTTGATTTGAGCCCAAAACAATAAATGTTATGGGGTCAAAATTGGAGTCAAAGTTTAAAAAAAAAAATGACCTCTGCGGTCGCTACCAAATTACTCAGCCAATTTTTGGTCTGAACATTTGAAGTTTTACATAAAGTGTATTCAGACATAAGGCAAGCTTTTAAATCGGTTTTTGGCCGAAAATTTAGCTACCTAGGGATCAAAGTTCAAAAGGTTTTACCTTTGCGGTCTCTAGCAAACTATTCAGCCAATTTTGGCTTTAAACATTTGAAATTTTACATAACTGAACTGCTAGTATATATATATATATATATTTTTTTTCTTTTATTTCAGCTTGTATGCATTATGCTGGAGCAGTTCTTACTGTGCCAACAAGAATTAAATGCATATTATTGTTTTCATAAGTTTGTGTTTTGCTGATGGATAAGCGCATATTAAAATTCCTTAATTTCTCATTACGTCACATCGCACGCGCACGCGCACACAAACAAATATCACATAAAACTAATAAACTGTCTTAGAAAGGAAACCAAATTGCAACTAATCCGACACCTGTTAGTGTAGCGCAGCCCGTAGACTTCCTGTCATTGTCTGATTCGATGTTGTTTCTTTCTTTTTGGCATTTGGTCGATTCATTCATGTGTTATTGCTTTGTCTGGATATGAAAAGCAGAATAATAAGCTTTTTCTACTATTTTCAATAGAATTTAAAATTAACATTTTTTCAAAACAACACCATTCAGCACCTCCATTTTTATCTCGAGCGATAAAACATATCACTCTATAGATTTGCGTAGCGAAATTAAAAAAACAAACAAAATTTAATGGTAGTTTATTTTAAACTACGGGAGCTGGATAGGACTAGATAAACTTCATTTAGCCATATATTTTTAACATCTGATTTGATCATTAAGTGAAGGGTTTAAGTCTTTTTTTCATAAGCACTATATATATATATATATATATATATATATATATATATATATATATATATATATATATATATATATATATATATATATATATTTGTTGCCTACATTACCTCCGAAGCTAAGCAACGATGAGACTGGCCAGTACCAGATGAGTTACTATTTTGGGAATGCTAGGCGTTGTCCATGTTAAAAATAATTCCTGCAACTAGTATCACGCTTGGTCCACAATAGCTGAATTAACAAGAAATTGCGATGAAATTATTGTATTTTTAGAAAAATGCGCAGTCATTTATCGAATTTTTCTTTTTTTGGTATCGATTCTTGACTTAAATATGATATTTTAATTGATGTACATTTATTATTAATTGTTATAGACGCAATCCTCTACTGATTATTATATTGTACGCAATATATATTAGTGGTTTCCGGCGTATCCCGATCGCAAAATACGATTAACTATATTTTAAGTTATGCAGATTTCGTATTTATTATTATAGAGCAAATTCTCTAATGATTACTATATTGTTTCAAAAGTTTAAAAAATTACTCCGGTGCCATCAGCTAGAATCAAAACCAAAGCATTTGGCGCCCTTTAGTCGTTACCGTTTGAACTATCGTTAGATGGATGAGCAAACTTAAAAAATGGATCAACTTTAATGTATATTTGTGCATGCGTAGAAGTAACTGGTATGGTCCACGAAAAGTTCAATATTTTTCAATTTTGACCTGTAAGAAGTTATTTTTACCGGCTAAAGCCTAAATCAAGTTTATTTCACATATCAAAATCTAATATATATCAAGTTTGAAGTCTGTGGACCAAAAATTAAAGTAGGATTTGTATAGAGACCGCTCCACACACAAGGACAACGTCTTATATATATATATACTTGTACTTTTTGTAGTAAAAGAAATCCCATACAGTGCTCTATTATTAGGGAAAAACCTTTCTCGAAATAAGAGCAATATATTTTTTTGTATAATATATACAGGAATTTACATCGGTAGTCGGTACCGACGGTTTCAAGCCCGGTAGTTGAGGACTGCTCTTAATGTCCGCTTCAGGCTCTCTTCAGCCGACTCTCATCTGTCTTTAACCGGAACCGGAACTCTATATATGCACACCGTAATTTTTTTTTTTTTTTTTTTTTTTTTGTGTATGCTACTTTAATAAGGTAATAAATTTGAAGCAATAAATTAAAAAGTATGGGATGATGCCTTCTATATTATTATTTTTCTTTAAATACCCCCCTATCATTCAGTTTAAGTCTCGTTTAAAAGCGTTTTAAAAAAAATTTTTAAATTATGTCTAATCTCGTTTAAAAATAGGGTAATAAAATTTAGATTGAAAAAGACCTAGGAAGTGCCCAGGGGATGGTATATACTAATATTTAAGTATTGCTTTGCGTTTAAAAACGTTTAATATTTAAAATAATCTCTAGTTTCGTTTTAATTACGGTAATAATATTTAGTTAAAATAAACTTAAAATGTGTAAAAATTTGGCATATGTTTACATTTAAGTAACGTTTCACGTTTAAAATTATTTAAAACGTTATTTTAAAATTATATGTAATTTCGTTTTAAAAACGGTAATAAATCTTAAATTGAAATAGGTCTAAACGGTGTAAAAAATTGGCGTTTTTATATTTAAGTATATTAAGTATAGCATGATCTCGCTCTATTTAAAAACACGTTTTAAAACAATTAAAATTTTAAAATTTTTAACTTAAAAATTCTCTCTAGATCTCGTTTAAAATGGGTGATAAGATCTACAATAATATAAAATAAAATATTTTGACATGTCTATAACTAAACTTTTTTTTTTTATCTTCACGTTTTATCTTTTTTTCTATCCCAATTTATAAGAAGCGATCCTCTTCTATGTATACAGTCCTTCAAGCATTCATTTTTTACATTTAAGCATCCATCTTCTTGGGTTGCTTTTAAAATATATTTTTCGGCATTGCAGAGCGAGCATTGTTTTAGTTCTGGGGAGTATGAAGGTTTTTGCTCGATTTTTTTCCATTTCACCGTAAAAGGTGCACCTTCTTTTAACTGCCAGATTTTGTTTGCTAAAGCCGTATTACTTCTCTCTTTTGCTCTAAAAGGGCTCATGTGCATATAATATCTCTGTTTAAACGGCCCCTTCGTCATTCCAATGTATTTATTAGTTACATTTGTGGATGTATTCGTTACAGTTGCTTCATATACAAGTGACTCTGCTTTACAATTCCCTTCAAGCGGGCACTCATTTTTGGCTCTGCAAGAGCAGTTTGCATTTTCCCTCTCTATTGGTTCTCTAGAGATGATGGATTTTATTGACGGTGTTGTTGAGTAGCTTATTTTAATTGTATTTCTATTGAATATTTTATGTAGCTTGTGCTTTTTGATGAGAGCCTGAGGCGGACATTAAGAGCAGTCCTCAACTACCGGGCTTAAAACCGTCGGTACCGACTACCGATGTAAATTCCTGTATATATTATACAAAAAAATATATTGCTCTTATTTCGAGAAGAGTTTTTCCCTAATAATAGAGCACTGTATGGGATTTCTTTTACTACAAAAAGTAAAAGTATAATAGCCCCCACCAGGTACTTGCGGTGTATACCAATAACCCAGTGGTCGAGCACTATCGAAAAGGAAGAACACAAAACAGGAATAAAAGCCGCCGGAACTTCTTTGCAAAAACACCAGAGATGGAGAAATACACGTTAAACTACTCGATAAAAAACACATACCAACACCAAGCAACCAGCTCTATACAAAAATTCTATTGGCAAAAATAGAAGACGTAATAAAGAGAATGAGATGGAAAATAATAAACGGAAATAACGCCAAAGAGAATGAAAAAAATAACTTCGGACTAAAATCGATTAAGTACCCTCCAAAAGTTTACGAAATAGAGGAATTTGAAAAAAACTTTTAGAAATAATCCCCAAACTTGAATTTAAACACACATCAAACAAATTCCAAAAAGAAATGACCGCTGACATAAAAAAAATAAAGAAAAGAAAAAATGAGACAATCATATTCTCAGACAAAACAAAAAACTTATACACTATGGATAAAGAAAAGAAAAAACAATTAATATTAAATTCCATTACCGATAAATACCAACTAGCGGAAAAGGGAACTTATGAATCAATAAATAAAGAAGCCACAGAGATAGCCACGAAATTAGGCATAGAGTATAGAGTCGATAGACTAGCAAAGAAAAACGGATTTGTTACTTTAAAAGACCACAAAGACAATTTCGAAAATAAACCAACATGTAGGCTAATTAACCCCGCCAAAAGTGAGATAGGCCTGGCTAGCAAATTCATTATCAAGGAGATAGTTAAGGATGTAAAAAGAAATTTGAACCTTAAATTATGGGCAAATACAAACTCGGTCCTGGACTGGTTTAAAAATATAGAAGAACCGAAAAATTGCAGGTTCACCCAGATGGATATAGTAGATTTTTATCCCTCCATTACTAAAGAAATCTTAGAAAAGGCATTACAATCTGCATCAAAATATAGAAAGATAAGCACCCTAGATATAGAAACAATTATGCAAGCAAGACAGACTCTTGTTTTTCGAAGGAAAAACGTGGGTTAAAAAAACAAACGATGAGGACCAATTTGACGTCGCAATGGGGGCCTATGACAGTGCAGACGTGTGCGATTTAGTCGGACTGTTTATACTGACCAACTTAGAAAAGAAATTCCCAGATCATTCATTCGGACTATATAGAGATGATGGTTTGTGTCTATCGCGAAATTACAATGGAAAAGCATTAGACAGGTTTAGAAAAGAAATAGAAAAGTATTTCAAGGAGTTAGGATTTAAAATAATAATATCCACAAATTTACGTAAAGTGGACTTCCTAGACGTAACTTTAGATCTCCAAAAAAGAATATATAAACCCTTTCATAAACTGAAACAAAAATGTAGTAGGCAAAAAAAAATAAAAATAAAAATAAATGTTCTGTCAGCAACAGTGCAACTTCAAAATAGTCAATATCGCCCACCTCCAGAAGAGAGGGAATTCCTGTCCGTGATAACCGTGGTAAAAGAAGACACACTCCAATCGCCAGAAACACCCCCACACACAGTTTGCAGGACACTGCCGACTCGTCTCTAGCCTCCTGCTTTTATAGTGGCCGGGAATTATCCATTTGCATGATCACATGAGACAGAAACGTGATTTTCCGAGAGTTGCATGGGGTAAATGCTAATAAAAAACCCCGGACGCCATCTTGGAATTCTCTTTTCCCACCAACTGGTGACACAACAGACGTACCCGAGGTAAGCTCTTTTTCCCCTCATTTTTGTTATTGCTACTTCTGCTACACTCCCCCCTGATCTCATGATCACAAATGGGGCAGGGGGGCAGTCGTCTCTGTCTGGTACTTCTCCGAAGAACCGGAGGCAGCACTTCCTCCCTGCCATCCTCCTCATCGCCATTATTGCCACCAGTCTGCTCCATAGGTGGTGTTTCACAATCAGGGCAGGGGGGGGCAGTATTCGTTTCTGTCGGGTACTCCTTCGTAGAGGCAAGACGGGTGGTCCTTCCTCCGCTTCTTCAGTATGTACATTATATGGCTCAAAATCCTCTTCGTCGTCCTGCATCATACTCTCTGTCTTTTCAGAAGACATCATACTGTCTGAGTCTCCCTCTTCCTCCGATGTAACAACATAATGGCGAGGGCGCAAATCCTTCACGTGACGAGGCACACCGTCCACCAAAATCGACTGAGGGCTGATCACCTTGGTCACCTCACCCTTGCCGAACCTCGTGGTACATCGATTTTGCGGTCTTCTGACCCATACGTGATCTCCAACCTGGTAAAAGCTGTTCTTGGGACCTGGGGACGCAGTTGCGAGATTGGTCTCCTTTACTCGAACTTCGTATTGATAAATCCTGTTGGCAGGCGCAGTGGAGGGAGATGTATCGTCTCTTGGTGTGATGTTATACCAGTAGACAGCCTCATGTATGGGACAACACATTCTAGCCGCTATTCGTTTCACTGTACGATGACATCGCTCCGCTATGCCATTCCCGGCTGGAGCGTATGCACAACGGAATCGCAAGTGAACTCCCATTTACATGCAAATGCTTGGAACATATTGCTGCAGAAAGCTGTGTCATTGTCTAAAAGGAGTTCATGCGGCGCGCCACGCTCGAGGAACACTGCCTCCAACTGATGAATCACGCTTGCCGAGTCCTGCCTTGCCAATTTCCTCCAAATGGAGAAACGCGATGGACCACAGTCTGTTAAAGTTAAAAAATGGAAGGTGCCATAATGCGTGATATCCATTCCAATTCTCTGCCAATTCTTGTTAACTTCCAGCTTTCCCTTTTCCCACCTAACTGGCGCTGGGTCAATGGACTGACATTCCTCGCATTTCTGTATGACCGTTCTGACAGTTGCTTTTGTCATGGTTGGACATCTTCTCCTGACAAAGTAGGTAGTGCGTCGCACCCCCGGATGTCCACTATCTTTGTGAATAGTCATGATTTGACTCATCCAGCTCGTTTGTGTGGACCGCGCCTATCACTGGGTCAAGACCGTTTTTCTTTTTCATTGCCTCAAACCACCGCTGTGGCACTCGTGTCAGTCGGTCAGCAATGTTTCGTGCTGATGGAACCAGCGTCACATCTAGTGTCAGCCCGTACTCTTTCACGAGCTCCTTAAGAGTGCTTAATCGCCTCCTAATAAGCATCTCGCTTGCTGCTTTGGTGCGTACTCGCGCCTTTCCAGTTAGCGTGTCTGAGACCCAATGGTATACGCAAACAGAATCTGTCTTTATGTGTAGCACCTTGCTCTGCCACTGGAGAGCCAAATTGATGCCTTTCAATACGGCATCCAGTTCAGCCAAGTTGATATGTTGAGAGTCATCTTCAGGTCGCAGCCAACATGCATCTTCCAGCACAGTTTCACACATCTCCAAGGCTGCCCCAATTGCTAGGGAGCTAGCATCGACCCATACATTCAGCTCTTTGCCGTCCACACACCAATTTCCCTGTGCCGGATCGTTCTGCTGTGCAGATTTTAAGGTTTCGAACATCATACGATGTAGTACGGCGTCCCTTGCTTCATCATCCCATCCCTTCGTTACCGAACTTACTCTCCTTCTGAGTATTCCGCAAGCCACACGAAGCCAACCGCACACCGGAAAGTGCCCGACAAGTCGACCACACAGGGAAAAGATTGTTCGTCGCGTAACAATACTGGGAGCCTCCGGAATTGCATTTCCTCGCTTCCACCGCAGTTCATTGCGTTCCATCCTGACTGCCAATCCCAGCACCCGTGCACCGTCCTTCAACTGCTCCGGGTTCTTGCACTCCAACCCGAACTGCGCGAGGTATTCTCTCACACGGGTCGCGGGCACCACGTCTTCATTGACAAAAATGTCATCAATGCAAGCAGATGCTGCGCGGCTTATAACTTCTTCCTGAGATAGTACTTCGCTGACAATTGCTCTCATTATCAAGGGAGCCACATTCAAACCAAACCCCAGACGGGTCAGACAGTATTTTTTCCCATCGATTTCCACAGTCTGGTATGGCCACAGTGTCTCATGGACCCGGACTTGTAGGTATGCTCTTCTGAGGTCCAGTAGAGACACGTTAGCACCTTTTTGTCTCCACTCACGCAGCTTAGCCGCACAAACATCTGCGTTGGCCGTAAATGCGTCTACGTAATGATTTAGCTCCCGGTAGTCCATTACCGGGCGCACTTTGGCTTTGTTCTGCTGTATCACAGCCATCAGGGGAATTAGACCTTTGGGGGGGTCCCAATTTATACTCTGGGTATGGCACGAGCCAACCATTATCTATCCAGGTGTGGAGCTCCTGCGTGTATTCTTCACGAATTTCTGCTGGCACTGGGTACTCTGACACTCGATTATGCAGCCTTTCAGGGGGGTGGTCCACAGACCATTTCCACGATGCGGTCCACGTTCGGTTTTGATGGTCAAAGGTAGCAGTGAAATCTAGTTCATCGATAGAAATGGCTGCGCATTTAATACTTTTCCTGGCGCCCAGCCGCACTGATCCTGTAGGCTTGACAACGACACCTCCTAGAGCTTTTATGGCGTCGATCCCTAGAAGCAAATCAAATCCCAGTGGCTTGCCATGCCCCACCAACACATCGACTCTGGCAGACACACCTTCATCAGTGGATACAGAGACCGTTCCAACACCGCAGCACGCATGGGACATTCCACCAATTGTGTTGACATTTACGTTTGTTTTTCTCCAAGACCGGCACCGGTCTGCATGTAAAATTGTCCTGGAGCATCCTGTATCAATAAGCGCCAAACATCGCGTCCCGTCAACATGGATGCTTATCACCGGGAGCGTCGTGTTCACATCTTGGTTGGGAAGGAGACTGGCGCTTATGCGTCCTCCCCTTGCTCGTTTCCCGAGCAGTTCCGAGCCCAGTGTCCACTCTCACCGCAATGGTAACACCGTGTTCCACGTTTTCGACAGTCCCTTGCAAGGTGGCCTTTAACATTGCATTTGAAACAGGTCACGTTAACAGGATTATTCTGGGCCCTGTTGTTGGGTGAGCGTGTGGCCGCAACCACATCCTGATTTTGTTCGCCAGTCGTCGTCAAAATTCTCGCTCTCGACATTAGCTCCCCCATGGTCAGGGCTTTGATGTTCGGCACCTGTTGAAGAGCAATTGAGATGGTGTCAGGGAATCCAGTGACAAAAATTAATTTTGTGAGTCTCTCTGAGCTTTCTCCTGTGAATCCGGCCAATCCAACCAACTGCCTGATTTTGTTGGCGTACACATCCACACGTTCACCAGCCCATCTAACCATAGTTATTTTTCTATATGCTGCAAACGCGTCATCAGTAAATGCCTCCTTTAATCGAGCCTCAATCTGGTCTATTTTCTTTTGATCGTCCTCCTCCATTTCCATGTAGAGGGCCAGCGCATCGCCTTCCAGATATAAAGGTAGCAGACTCGCTACGTCATCGACCTGCTGAAGTTGTGCGACAAGTCTCACTTTTTTCAGCCACGCTACAACGTCTCCCTCGCCAGAGAACGGCTTGATAATATCACTGCTTATCCGCACCTTCGCCATATTCGGGCCGAAATAGCTTGAAACAAAAATGTAGTAGGAAAAAAAAAAAAATAAAAATAAATGTTCTGTCAGCAACAGTACAACTTCAAAATAGTCAATATCGCCCACCTCCAGAAGAGAGGGAATTCCTGTCCGTGATAACCGTGGTAAAAGAAGACACACTCCAATCGCCAGAAACACCGACACACACACAGTTTGCAGGACACTGCCGACTCGTCTCTAGCCTCCTGCTTTTATAGTGGCCGGGAATTATCCATTTGCATAATCACATGAGACAGAAACGTGATTTTCCGAGAGTTGCATGGGGTAAATGCTAATAAAACCCCCCGGACGCCATCTTGGAATTCTCTTTTTCCCCCCAACTGGTGACACAACAGACGTACCCGAGGTAAGCTCTTTTTCCCCTCATTTTAGTTATTGCTACTTCTGCTACAAATGAAAAATTAGTATACATAAACAAAGGTTCATGCCACCCCCCGACAATATTTAAAAATATGGTAGCAAATGTGAGCAAAAGAATATCTACATTATCTTCAAATGCAGAAGTATTTGAACAAGCAGCTCCATATTACAATGACACGCTCCATAAAAGTGGATTTAAAGAACAAATAAAATTCGAACCAACCCATAACCAACAAAACAAAAAAAAACAGAGGACGGAAAGTAATTTGGTTTCTACCTCCATTCTCATTAAATATAAAAACTAAAGTAGGACGGTTGTTCTTGAAACTACTAGATAAACATTTTCCTAAAAAGCACAAGCTACATAAAATATTCAATAGAAATACAATTAAAATAAGCTACTCAACAACACCGTCAATAAAATCCATCATCTCTAGAGAACCAATAGAGAGGGAAAATGCAAACTGCTCTTGCAGAGCCAAAAATGAGTGCCCGCTTGAAGGGAATTGTAAAGCAGAGTCACTTGTATATGAAGCAACTGTAACGAATACATCCACAAATGTAACTAATAAATACATTGGAATGACGAAGGGGCCGTTTAAACAGAGATATTATATGCACATGAGCTCTTTTAGAGCAAAAGAGAGAAGTAATACGGCTTTAGCAAACAAAATTTGGCAGTTAAAAGAAGGTGCACCTTTTACGGTGAAATGGAAAAAAAATCGAGCAAAAACCTTCATACTCCCCAGAACTAAAACAATGCTCGCTCTGCAATGCCGAAAAATATTATATTTTAAAAGCAACCCAAGAAGATGGATGCTTAAATGTAAAAAATAAATGCTTGAAGGACTGTATACATAGAAGAGGATCGCTTCTTATAAATTGGGATAGAAAAAAAGATAAAACGTGAAGATAAAAAAAAAAAAGTTTAGTTATAGACATGTCAAAATATTTTATTTTATATTATTGTAGATCTTATCACCCATTTTAAACGAGATCTAGAGATAATTTTTAAGTTAAAAATTTTAGAAAATTTTAATTGTTTTAAAACGTGTTTTTAAATAGAGCGAGATCATGCTATACTTAATATACTTAAATATAAAAACGCCAATTTTTTACCCCGTTTAGACCTATTTCAATTTAAGATTTATTACCGTTTTTAAAACGAAATTACATATAATTTTAAAATAACGTTTTAAATAATTTTAAACGTGAAACGTTACTTAAATGTAAATATATGCCAAATTTTTACACATTTTAAGTTTATTTAACTAAATATTATTACCGTAATTAAAACGAAACTAGAGATTATTTTAAATATTAAACGTTTTTAAACGCAAAGCAATACTTAAATATTAGTATATACCATCCCCTGGGCACTTCCTAGGTCTTTTTCAATCTAAATTTTATTACCCTATTTTTAAACGAGATTAGACATAATTTAAAATGAATTTTTTAAAACGCTTTTAAACGAGACTTAAACTGAATGATAGGGGGGTATTTAAAGAAAAATAATATAGAAGGCATCATCCCATACTTTTTAATTTATTGCTTCAAATTTATTACCTTATTAAAGTAGCATACACAAAAAAAAAAAAAAAAAAAAAAAATTTACGGTGTGCATATATAGTTCCGGTTCCGGTTAAAGACAGATGAGAGTCGGCTGAAGAGAGCCTGAGGCGGACATTAAGAGCAGTCCTCAACTACCGGGCTTGAAACCGTCGGTACCGACTACCGATGTAAATTCCTGTATATATTATACAAATATATATATATATATATATATATATATATATATATATATATAT
This sequence comes from Euprymna scolopes, assembly GCF_053919585.1. Taxonomy (NCBI): domain Eukaryota; kingdom Metazoa; phylum Mollusca; class Cephalopoda; order Sepiida; family Sepiolidae; genus Euprymna; species Euprymna scolopes. Next base: position 114,556,298 of record NC_136491.1, read on the forward strand.
ATATATATATATATATATATATAAAACTGGACGTCTGTGTGTGTATCTGGTCACGAATAGGCTCCTATATGGTTGACTATTATAGAAAACTGATCCCATATAATGATAGAAGATGTATCGAGAAACAGGAATGGGTATGTTTAATCTGGCATAATGATGATTCATTAAAATTGTGGGGTCTGCGTACGCGCCTGGTTCACAAAGTATAGAAATAAAAAATTAAAAAAAAACAACGTTTACAAGTGTTTTTGATATAGATGTACATAATAACAGTTTGATAAGTATGTTTTAACTTAAATAGTGATGGTATAATAAAATTGTGGGGTCTGCGTTCGCGCCTGGCCCCCATAGAATGAAAATAGTGACAAACTTTAATAAAGACTTTTCATATCTATCTGCGTAAGTATACGTTGATAATTATGTTTCAGTTTGAAGAAATATGGTATAATAAAATTATGGGGTGTTCGTTCGCGCCTGACCTCCATAGAATGGATATATGTCAAAGTTTAACAAGGTTTTTTAATATAGATCCACAGAATATTGTGATAAGTGTTTCAGTGTGAACAGGTATGGTATAATAAATTATGGGGTTTATCTATTTTATTTTTACTTTCATCATATTTTACTTTGGTTTTGATACCCCCAAATTCGAAACTATCTCTTTACAACCCTTCCTTTTCATAACCTATCATACTTTCATAAATCAGAGTCCATTTTCTGTAGGTTGTTTTTGAACCGAGTCAGCGACGGGTACTTTTGCTAATATATATATATATATATATATATATATATATATATATATATATATATATATATATATATATATATATATAGTAATTTATAAAATATATATGGCGATTAAGCTACACTGAATATTCTGCGTTTCATCCAACTATAGGATTCGTCAGGCTTATGCGCATAAGCCTGACGAATCCTATAGTTGGATGAAACGCAGAATATTCAGTGTAGCTTAATCGCCATATATATTTTATAAATTACTAACTAGCTCTACCTACGTATTGAGCACTTTTGAAGTAAATACTTAAAGTTTACGCATAAATCTATACTTTCATATATTAAATTTATGCGAATAAATGTAGTTATATATATATATATATATACATATATATATATATATATTTATGTGTGTGTGTGTGTGTTAAAATTTTTCATCTTAAACAATACGCAATTAAGCACAATGTAGAAAATACGCAGAAATAGAACTTAGCGTAATCGTTAAATGAAACCAATCATCTTACAAGAAACCATGAAAAATGAATGATTAATTAATGAAAGTTCATTTAGCAAACAAATATACAAATTAGTTAACATTTGTGAAGCCGACACGCATCCATATTAAGAAGTTGCCCGGAAAACTCTAACTTGGAAAATTCGTACTTGGAAAACTCGTACTCGGAAAACTCGTTCATTTTTTCTAGGTAGGAAAATTGGTCTATTATTGAATAAATATCGATTGAAAACATTTTATGACCGTTCTTGTAGGAGATATTGTTTTTAAAGGCAACTACGCATCCCCGTATTATTTTTAAAAATTATTTTTACTTATTTACTTTTGTTAAAAAAAAAATCTTGATCACGGAGCCACGGAATGAAGACACGAAAACGATATCATATAATTTATTTTAAAAAATACTTTAGTTTTAACACTTTTTGTGTTATTACGAAACAAAAGAAAATAAAGAAACACTTATGTATTATAAAAGAAAGCAAATATTTTATTCAGAATTAATTTAGTTTAAACAATTCTTGTGTTATTACGAAACAAAAAAGAAAACACAGTACTTATGTATTTTGGTACGACGTTATCATTTCGAAAGCCATTCTTAACATGGGGAGGGGAGAAGAGTGTTTCACTGTTTCGTAACTATTCTGTACTTTCGCCTAACAATTTAATAAAAAAAGGGAACTCATTACTCTTTTGCCTCCCAATTTTTCGTCTGCTAAAATTTTAATCATGTGATTACGGTGTAACGTCAATAAGATAAACCATTCATTCAAGTGCCGCTTGTTATGAATTTAGCTGAATACGATATTAAAAATAACTTTATTGGTACTTATGCACTTGTTACCGGGCTGTCGGTTGTGTTTTGCAACTATTCTGTGTTTTCACCTAACAAATTAATAAACAAAAAAAAAAATATTGTAAAACTTGAATTTATATATATATATATATAATCATTTTATTATATATATTTTTTGAAGGTGGGATTGACTTAGCGAGATAAAGGACCGTTTGAATAAATTCACAATGATTTAAATTTGTAATTATATAAAAAAAAATATTTTCAGTTGCGTGCACTTATGTTACCGAACTGACGGGTATATTGTAACTATTTTGTACTTCCACCTAACAATTTAATAAGCACAAAGATATTGTAAAACTTGAATTTAACTTGAAAATATTGTTTAAAAAATAGCACGGTAACATAAGTACATAAGCACCAATTTATTTTATATATTTCTTTTCCAAAGAACCGTTTGAATAAATTCAAAATCGATAAAATTTAAAGTGTTGTGTAATTATTTCTAAAAAAAAAAAAAAAAAACTACTAAAAAATAATGACAATAATAAATACAAAAATATTTTTTTATGTTATTATAAATATAGATTTTAATATCACTAGGTCCTTATAAAAAATAAATGTTCATTATTTTATCTGAAGTGCCAACAATTTAAAATTACCTCCAACATGTTTTTTAAGGAATCGGTTTTGGAATCGGAAATTACAGTATTTTTTCTCCGATTCCGATACCGATTTCGATATACTGAAAAGTTCCGATTTTTTTTATTCCCGGTTTCGATTAATCATCCCAACACTTTTTCTTTATATATATATATATATATATATATATATATATATATATATATATATATATATATATATATATATATATATATATATATATATATATATATATATATATATATGTATATGCTTATTTAAATATATATATATATATATATATATGTATATGCTTATTTAAATATATATATATATATATATATATATATATATATGCTTATTTAAATATATATATATATATATATATGTATATGCTTATTTAAATATATATATATATATATATGTATATGCTTATTTAAATATATATATATATATATATATGCATATATGTATATGCTTATTTAAATATATATATATATATATATATATATATATATGCATATATGTATATGCTTATTTAAATATATATATATATATATATGCATATATGTATATGCTTATTTAAATATATATATATATATATATGCATATATGTATATGCTTATTTAAATATATATATATATATGCATATATGTATATGCTTATTTAAATATATATATATATATATATATGCATATATGTATATGCTTATTTAAATATATATATATATATATATATATATATATGCATATATGTATATGCTTATTTAAATATATATATATATATGCATATATGTATATGCTTATTTAAATATATATATATATATATATATATATGCATATATGTATATGCTTATTTAAATATATATATATATATATATATGCATATATGTATATGCTTATTTAAATATATATATATATATATATATGCATATATGTATATGCTTATTTAAATATATATATATATATGCATATATGTATATGCTTATTTAAATATATATATAAATATATAGATATAAATATATATATATATATATATAAATATATATAATATATATATATATATAAATATATATATATAAATATATATATATAATATATATATATATAATATAAATATATAATATATATATATAAATATATATATATAATATATATATATACATATATATATAAATAAATATATATATACATATATATAAATAAATATATATATACATATATATAAATAAATATATATATACATATATATAAATAAATATATATATACATATATATAAATAAATATATATATACATATATATAAATAAATAAATATATATATATATATATATATATATAAATATACATGTATATAAATAAATGAAATTCTTGGTTTGTTAGTTTTTTATAAACTAAATAAAAACACTGAACCGATTGCTTCGACATTTTGGTATAGTATTTTCACTGAACTTATGCGTGTTTTTATATATATCTTTTTAATTACAAAAGTATACTTAATTTTTATTTAATAAATTAGTTTGTTTTATTTGTAACGATGTGCCCATTTTTTTATTTGGGGAAATATCACCATCACCTCCGCCGTCACGTGACATCACTAAAAGGAACTTTTCGTCTCGCTTCAAAATGTGTTTACAATATGGGTAAATTTTAAATGGTTAACACTTAATCACGTGATTATTGAAAATGTAATAATGTGATTGAAATTTAATGTAAATTAACCACATTTGGTCGCTTCCCTGTCATCGAAAATGGATATTAGCAGCAAATCGACCATGTTGGATCATGTTTTTATTTTTCAGGAAATTAAAGATTCAATGGAATTCCTATTTTAGTCAACTAAACTATTTAGAGTGAAATGAATTTAGGAATTTTTATTCACACTTCAATATTTTTACTTTAAAAATAACATCAATATGCCAAGTTAGGTAAAACTTGTGGATAATACTTGGTTTTACTGTTGTAAAAATGGAACAGAAATTTAAATTTCGTTTCATTTTAAATTCTGTACATTTTTACATTACGTCCAACTTATTGTTTACATCTGAAACATCAACTTTTATAGGTTTTCGAGTATGCTGACAAGGTTAAGGAGGTCTATTCCGAAAGCCGTTCTTAACATAGGGAGTTTGGGGTATTTATTCATTGTAAACATACCCGAAAATCTATAAAAGTCAACATTTCCAATATGAACGGCAAGTTGGACTTATATAAAAAAAAAATACCAAAAAGATACACCAAATCGACTTTTTTCGTTTAAAATTAAATTATTTCATTTTTGTTAATATAATTTTTTAAAACAGCCTATACTCCGCAAGTTTTACCCCAAGGTATAAACGTCTACATCTACTTACGTTATATTAGAAACTGAGCGACCTCTACAAATCTGGTAGCTGAGTGTCAAATCAATAATAGTCTGCTTAAAATATTGGAAAAAAAAGCGCACGTTAGTGAGATTCCACCACCGCTTTCTAAATTCCATAAGTTTCACTTTTAAAAAAACTTTTTCCTGTCAATACCATCGATTACATACTTAAGTTTCAGACTATAGAAAGAAATTTGAAAAAGCATTTTTTAGAACTTTTCACGTAGGGGTTCATTTTTCAATCATAACCTTGTATTAAATTAAACATGAATTTTATTGAAAACTGTACCCTCACATGTAAAGTTAAAAAAAATGTTCTTTCAATTTTTTTAATAATCTGTATCTTAAGTCTGTAATAACAGAGAAAAAAGTAAAAAATAAAATGTGAAAATTGTGGAATTTAGAGGGGGATTTAGGGAAAGGCAATCCCTCCCCCTAAAAAAAAAAAAACAAAAAAATCAAAAAGAACCTCTCTCAACCATACGGGCAATAATTTGATTTCGTTTTTCCAATAAGGGTGATCGATTTACTAGGACGTTGTATTAAAAACTGTACACACTTTAAAAATATTTAATTATTGAATATTTTACATTTTGGTTAAATTTGCTAGTTTGCAATCGCTAATAATCCACTCCAACAATTGCAAAAAAAAAAAAAAAAAGACGCAATTAAAAAGAACGGTACTCTTGCAGAATTTGACTCCTCGGGATCAATTATGGTTAGGCATAGACCGGCAATCACCAGATTAAGCCGAGCGCTCTTCAAATGTAGAAACACTAAATCGACATTTTTTTTTGCATAATTAATGGGGGTATTTTTTATGTTTATTTTCTTAACATCTGTTGACAAAAAATAATTTGTACATTCTCTTTTCTCTCTTTTCTGTATTTTCACCTAACAATTTACAGTTTTCATAAAAAGCATTCATCTTTTCTTATAATAAAAAAAATTCTATTTGCAAGTAGAAACGTTTAATGTCAATTTTCTTAAAAAAAAATAATGTAAGTTTTCTTGGAAAAGCTTTCAGCTAACAATTTACGGTAAGAAAAAAATCAGTTTTCTGTTGATAAAAATTGCAAAAAAAAATAAAAAAATAAAAGTACATAAACAATACAAAATGCGATTTTTCTTGATATATATATATATATATATATATATATATATATATATATATATATATATATATATATATATATATATATATATATGTTGCCCAGAAAACTCTTACCTGGAAAACTCACATGTAAAGTTATAAAAATATATAATAAATATATATAAAAAGTCTTAATATTCAGTAAATTTACAGTAGGATTTTTGTTATTTTATATTAATTGTATTTATATTTTTCCGGTTTGTTTGTTTTGAAATTCGTCTGCATCTGTTACTTTGCTCGGCTTCTCCAGTGACTGCCGGTCAAGTCATAATTGATGAAACATCCCGAGGATCCGGGGCAAGTTATCCAAGAGTACCAAAAAATATATACGAGGTTTTTCATCGTACATGTCTGCCGATAAAAAAGATGCTTCTTCATTATTGTAGTGAAATCGACCAGCCGAAAAGTTGATATTTAATTAAAAAAAAACATGATAACTCCTTACATTTTTTGTCAATTACAACAATAACCAATGCAACCTGATTGTCATGTCACAATTATTTCGATCTTCAATGATTACACGAAAAAATGATTTCGGCTCTGTTTGTTTGGTCACGTGACATATGACGTAAACACAAGGGAAATAGGTAAAATTTCTAATTCCTTCAAAAACTATTTCATTTAATCATTAATTTCTCCCTCATCGTTTTTCGTAAGTTTTGGCTATTTTCATTACTGTGACATGGCAATTCAGTAGATACTATTGGTTTCACTTGAAAATCAATATTTCTATTTCCGAATTAGTATCAATGAGAAAAAGCACAAAAATGTTTACAAATATTCTCATTAATTATATTTAAAAGCAATATATTATATTTTTTAGAAATGCCCCCCCCCAAAAAAAACTAACAGTTTACCAAACTATTTCCTTTTTGTGAAAACTTGTGCTACATTTTTACATTCTTTTCTTCTTTCTTTCTTCGTTCTGAATTATCATTGGTCTCCAACTTTTTTAAACAGTTTTCTTTTCAATTCTTCCATCGGTTCATCTTAAAAAAAAACATTATTCTTACATACAAAAAGAAAATCAGCTAAATGCTTTTTAATTTTCGAGATTTTCTAGTGCGTGTTCACATACATGTCTATAGTAAAATAAAACTCTCATGTTTCCCCTCCTCTCAACCGCCAGAAAGAACAGGCAGTGAACGTTCACTGTATGATGTAAACGGATATACCATTTTAATTTAAAATGTTGCTTTTCACAATTCGCTTGGCGTTTGCAATAACTGTTAACACGGTTCATGGACAATTTTTTCATTTGTGTGACTTACATCTACACTATGATGCCTTCTCACATGAACAAGGATATGTTGCGTATTCTACAGTCGGAAAATCAGACAATCTCTACATCTGCACAGAAAAAGGAACACCTCAAAATATTGAGAACATAAACACAAGAAACATACATTTTGTCTTTTTCGTTTTTGTGTTCTATTTAAACAAACTCAACGTGGCCGAGTACAGATAGTGTATGTATATATATATATATATATATATATATATATATATATATATATATATACAGAGGAGAGAGAGATACGTTATAGCTAAATGAATTCTTGCTGTGTTACAGGGGAAACTATTGATGAGCACCTGCCATGAAAATAATGATAAAGTTGAAAGCGACTATCAAAGTTCTTTTGTGAGAAAGAAGTAATAACTAGTAGAAAAGGGCAATGATCGAACCATGATGATGATGATGATTCCGTTCAGTCACAAGAGAATGGATACTCAATGCAAGGTTAGCTGCGCGTATAATTGTGTGACAAGAGTTGAATTTTATTATCTCCTATACTTGATAGACACAAAAGCTTTATGCCTAACACACACACACACACACACACACACACACACACACACACACACACACACACACACACACACACACACATCTAAAATTTAAAGTATATAAACCCAAAATTAGCGAAGAAGATTGGTAGGGTCTGCAAAGGTTAACTCTTTCAACTTTGACCTCTTAGCAGCCAAATTTTTAGCTCGAAAACTGATTAAAAAGCTTGCTGCATATCTGAATACCCTTTATGTAAAATTTAAAATGTTTAGACCAAAAATTGGCTGAATAGTTTGATAGAGACCGTAAAGGTAAAATTTTTTGAACTTTAATCCCTTAGCAGCCAAATTTTCGGCAAAAAAACCCAAAGCAAAACAAATAAAAAGCTTGCCTTATGTCTGAATATACTTTTTGTAAAATTTCAAATGTTTAGACAAAAAATTGGCTGAGTAATTTGGTAGAGGCCGCAGAGGTCAATTTTTTTAAAAACTTTGACCCTAATTTTGACCCCTTAAGATTTATTGGTTTGGGCTCAAATCAAACTAAAAAAGTTTGATCCATGTCCAAGTAACCTTCATCTAAAATTTCAAGTGCTTAGACCCAAAATTGGCAGAGGAGTTTGGTAGAGTTTTCAAAGGTCAAATCGTTGAACTTTGATGCATTGACAGTCAAATTTCTAGCCGAAAACCGATAAAATTTTTTCCTCAAATCTCGAGTTTGTAGACTGAAAATTGACAGTAGTTTGGTAGAGAAAAGTACACGCACAGAAACACAGACAGACAGACAAGTTCACTTATATATATATATATATATATATATATATATATATATATATATATATATATATATATATATATAAGCATGGGTGCTCGGTGTTGCCTGGGTGTTTGCAGATGTGTGTTGAGCATAAAAAAAGTGGTGGTAAGAAGGCAGGCTCAAACCGGTACCGCGAAAGAAAAGAACGGGGGGAAAACGTAACGTCTTTGCTGTTGAAACCACCGCCAAACCGGAAGTGACGTAGGTTTAAATTAAGGCTAGACAATCGAAAAGAGGGGATGACTTTCGAAAATATCGGTGAAAAAATTACCCCTCCCTGTAGAAAAGTGCCCAGTTGAGGGTGAAGAAATTAATGTTTTTAGACAATTTTTCGGTATTTGTCGTCTGAAGGGTCAAGCTTCGAAACGATACTAATCTTATGAAACTTCGTCGCCTCTGTCGAAAGTTTTAGGCAATCATGCAAACATACATGCATACATTTATATATTGGTAGCTCAAATTTTCGACCTAAACAAATTAAAAAGCTTGCCCTATCTCTGAATACATTTTATGTAAAATTTCAAATGTTTAGACAAGAAATTGTTTGAGTAATTTGGTAGAGACCGCAGAGGTCAATTTTCTTTTTAACTTTGATCCCTATTATGACCCCTTAACATTTTTTGTTTTAGGCTCAAATCAAGTAATTCAGTTAGATCCATGTCCAAGGAATCTATATCTAAAATTTCAAGTGTTTAGACCCAAAATTGGCGAAGGAGTTTGGTAGAGTTCTCAAAGGTCAAATCGTTGAACTTTGACCTCTTAACAGCCAAATTTCCGGCCGAAAACGGATTACAAAGATTTTCCCAAATCTCAATACCCTGTATATCAAATTTCGAGTCTGTAGACTGAAAATTGACAGAGTACACAGACAAACACACACCCACACACTTTTATATCTATCTATCTATATATCTATAAAAGTGAAAGTGTCTGTCTGTCTGGGTATCTGTGTGTCTGTGTGTGTACAATTCCCTACGCAATAACTCTGTCAATTTTTAGTCTACAGACTCGAAATTCGATATACATGGTTACTGAGATTTGGGAAAATTGATGTGATCGGTTTTCGGCCAGAAATTTGGCGATTAAGGGGTCAAGGTTCAACGATTTCCCCTTTGAGAATTCTACCAAACTCATCCGACAAACTTGAAAATTTAGATACAGGTTCAGTGGACATGGATCTAACTTAATAACTTGATTTGAGCCCAAAACAATAAATGTTAAGGGGTCATAATAGGGGTCAAAGTTAAAAAAAGTTGTTTTTTAAATATCGTTGATTTCAATGTATACCGTTTTCGTTTAACGGATCCAGATTGTTATTTAAAAAAAAAAGTCACCGTTTATTTTGAGTTAAGCTCAATGTATCTATTTAATAGGTGCAGAGCATATATAGTGCAAAATTTTGTTGAAAATTTAAAGACTCACGTTTTCTTTTTTATAACCTTCGTTTATTTCCTGGATTTTTTTTCACTACAGTTGTTTCGTTCAACAAAATTTTGCACTATATATCTATAATATAAAGCTGAATGTGTGTGTGTGTGTGTGTGTGTGTGTGTGAGTCTGGTCACGAATAGGCTCCTATATGGTTGACTAGTTTAAAAAACTGATTACATATAATGATATAAGATGTATCGCGACACAGGAATGGGTATGTTTGATCTGGCAGAACGGTGGTTCATTAAAATTGTGGGATCTGCATTCGCGCCTGGTCCACAAAGTATGGAAATAAAATATTTAAAAATGAATCAAAAACGTTTACAAGTGTTTTTGATATAGATGTACATAAGAACACTTTGATAAGTATGTTTAAGGGATGGTATAATAAAATTGTGGGGTCTACGTTCGCGCCTGGCCTCCATAGAATGGAAACAGGCACAGACTTTAATAAAGACTTTTCATATATATCTGCGTAAGTATACTTTGATAATTATGTTTCAGTTTGAAGAAATATGGTATAATAAAATTATTGTGTGTTCATTCGCACCTGACCTCCATAGAATGGAAATATATCACAAAATTTAACAAGGTTTTTTTAATATTGATCCAGAGAATATTGTGATAAGTGTTTCAGCGTGAACAAGTATGGTATAATAAATTATTGGGTTTATCTATTTTATTATTACTTTCATCATATTTTGTCTTTGGTTTTGATACACCCAAATTTGAAGCTATCTCTTTAGAACCCTTCCTTTTCATAACCTATCATACTTTAATAAATCAGAGTCCATTTTCTTTAGGCTGTATTTGAACCCAGTCAATGACGGATACTTTTGTTAGTATATATATACATATATATATATATATATATATATATATATATATATATATATATATATATATGATGTCGACATTTAATCTCAAGACGCAATGGATACCCCCTGTATGGGTAGCTGCGCGTGTAATTGTGCGGCAAGGGTTGCGCAATCACCAGCTGCACCTCTCCCACACCAGTAACCAAACGTTATTCACTTCATTACTCATGTTCAATACTCTCATAATATTCTTCAGCATTTATTATTTTATTAGTAATAACATTTATTTTCGAGTAGCTTTTGACCTTGATAAGCGATGACTCATTAGTACAAAAGAAAAAAATATATACATAGAATCACCTCTCTTTCTTTGAGACGGGGAAGGGACTCTGTAGTCGAAAGCTTTTCAAATTTTCTGGGATTTTTTATGTCCAGATGGTAAATTGAAAATCGAAGAGGGGTCGCCAAGTTAGGGCACACGTCAAGGGTTTCAGCGTGACCTTGTCCATGTTTGATTTTTTTGTTTTGTCTCCGAACTCCGTCGCCAGCTCGGGAACGTCTGCACGCTTTAGTGCCTTCCTCCGTGGAGGACAACGTGTGCTTACACGGAAACGTCGCTTAGCAAAAGCGCTGACGCGTGTAACACCATGCGCAACCCCGTAATTGCCTAGAGGGCAGAGGCATTAGCACAGTTCAATACTAGCATATGATATATATATATATATATATATATATATATATATATATATATATATATATATATATATATATATATAGGTGTTGGGATGATTAATCATAATCGGGAAAATCGAAATTTTTTTTTTAGGGGGGGGAGGGGTAGTATCGGAATCGATATGGAAATTGAAACAATTTTGCCTATTTCATATTAAATGTTTGAAGCAATATACTCCTTTGATTGTACCAATAATAAAAAGACAAACATTTATTAATTTTAAAGTCTTTAATCTGTAGATTATCCTTATCTTACCAGCATTTTGCATTTGTGAAAATTTATACACACATTACACGGGCTTTTAAGGTAAACTGAAAATGAAAACAAACAAAACTATGAAACTATAAAGAGATTTTGCAAGACTCAGAATTGGGAATTGTATTGGAATTGGGAATTTGAAATAGAATCAGAATTGTATAGGAATTCGTAAAACAAATAATTTATATTAGCGTTTAAGTTAAAAAGTTGTATACTTAAGGTATATATTCCCCATAATATCGTCCAAATGATTTCAAATAACAAGTTTAATGAAATAACATGTTCAATGATTGTGTTCTGATATTTTCTTTGATCATTGGGATGCATTCAACTAGTATATATAAATAAATATATATATATATATATATATATATATATATATATATATATATATACAATATAAAACTGTGTGTTATATGGTTGACTATTTAAAAAAACTGATTACATATAATGATAGAAGATGTATCGAGACACAGGAATGGGTATGTTTGATCTGGCATAATGATGATTCATTAAAATTGTGGGGTCTGCGTTCGCGCCTGGTCCACAAACTATGGAAATAAAACATTTAAAAATTAAAAAAAAAAAACGTTTACAAGTGTTTTTGATATAGATGTACATAAGAATAGTTTGATAAGTATATTTTAACTTAAATAGGGATAGTATAATAAAATTGTGGGGTCTTTGTTCGCGCCTGGCCTCCATAGAATGGAAATAGGCACAAACTTTAATAAAGACTTTTCATATCTATCTGTGTAAATATACTTTGATAATTATGTTTCAGTTTGAAGAAATATGGTATAATAAAATTATGGGGTGTTTGTTCGCACCTTACCTCCATAGAATGGAAATATGTCTCAAAGTTTTACAATGTTTTTAATATAGATCCACAGAATATTGTTATAAGTGTTTCAGTGTGACAGGTATGGTATAATAAATTATGGGGTTTATCTATTTTATTTTTACTTTCATCATATTTTGCTTTGGTTTTGATACACCCAAATTCAACTCAAATTTACAACCCTTCCTTTTCATAACCTATCATACTTTCATAAATCAGAGTCCATTTTCTGTAGGCTGTTTTAACCCAGTCAACGGCGGGTACTTTTGCTGGTATATATATATATATATATATATATATATATATATATATATAAAAATGACAAAAGTCTATCTTCTAAACCTCAAGATGTTAATCATCTTATCGTTTATTTCCTTAACTACGTTGACATGCACAATCTCTGACAGCACCCTCCCCGCATCGCAGAATCATCCATGCAATTATTATATCAATTCTTGAATTTATTCCGCCCTTAACTCACCGGAAGAAAAAAGCACTTATCAACATTAAAAGAAAATAAGGACATATGAGCATTATTACAACATCCGAAAATTATATATAAAAAAATCAAAAATGGCGTAAGAAATTGAAATAATAATTACAACTTCTCTCCTAATTTTTGGATTTTATAATCATGCCTATATTCCTTTATTTTGTTTTTAGTCACAGGAGAAAATATGGGGAATACGCGGCCCTGATCGCAAAGGATAGATTTGCTGCAAAGTTCTTGGAAAATAGTTTGTCTTTGTTAAATGTTGAAATTAGCTGAGGTCCATTGATGATGGTAAGGATAGAATACACGCTTCTGTTCAGGACCCTGTTTGTTATTCGCCAATACTGGTGGGAACCAAGCCTCTGCTCAGCTACTTTAAACTTGATGTACTGAGCATACGAATCTCTTGCATTTTTATTACTTTTTTTTTACAATGGTTGCTGGCTGTCCTAAAGGCTGCTTTGGTTGCACAACAACTATTACGTTGGAAGCAATAGAAAAAAAAATGATTTTTGTACGCAATGACAAATGCATATTCTGGGGTGAACCACGAATTGCTGTTGGGCTTTTGTTGGAATTTCTTAAAGGGTATGAATGGTCTATACTAACATGTGTCTAAGTTTAAACATAATTTTAAATATTTATTGAAAAAGATACACCCCCCCAATAAAAACAAACAAACAAACAAACAAAAAAACGATACTGATTGTCAGGTCCTTTTAATAAAACGTTGATCTCTCTTGAGGGAATTAATAATAACCGGTAAATCTTAGTGAAATATTTCGACGTCAGTCGTTGAATACTATATAACTGTTCATTGTTTATCCCGGCCTCATCATTATTAATAGAATTAAATTTCCCTTACTTTCTGTGCTAATTACCGATAGCATGGGTCATCGTCATTTCCCCTGGTAGGGATATACATGTGAATGGCGACCGTTTGAGAATTTCATATTTCCATGAAACGTTCTCCTTCGAAAGAAGCTGATTCAACTTACCTAGTGTGAGAGCCGTTTCTTTCGGAGGTACGGTACTATGGAGTCAAGGATGACTTTGTTACTGGGTTCAAAAATCCCGAGTGTCAATAATTATCTTTTTTCATTTGATTTTGTTTAAAACAAAATCTTCCACTAATATTTTTTTTTATATATTTTGTCTACATATGTACATACGTGTTTCAGCTGCGTCGTTATTCAAAGTCCAGCTTCCTCAGACCACAACCAATATATTAAAAAGACGAATGAATTCAATGTCAATGGAAACTTTCAGTTGGAGGGGAAGGGGAGATAGATGAAATTAAAGTAAAGGACAAGGAGATTATAGAAGATATTCCATCTCGTTTATACGCTTTTAATTGGAATTGAATCCATTCATTTCTTCATTATATTTGCTGTGACCTGACGAAGCTACTGAAATATGTATGCACATATGGAGCCAGAAATGTTTGTATAAATAAAAACATTACACTTTATGCTATGTATGTATATATCAAATTGCGGTTAACACTTTACTGCAGTTTTGCGACATTAAAGACTCTCAGGCATGCACTTGTTTGATCTATAACGTCTATAAAGGTAGAGAATAGTTAACAGACACGTTTCAGTGTAAAGAATGGTTTTATAAATAGTAACATTATTATGCAAAAACTTATTCTTGACATGGGACAAGTTTTGTGTATCGAAACTATTTTCTTACTTTGAATACCAATCGTTTATGAAAATTTCAAATGGCATTAGCAAATTTGTTTTTAAAATAAAGGCCAATAATAAGGCCCAGTCTCACAATTTCCAATCTATTACCACAAAACATTCGTGAAAAATATTTAGAAAGATGTACTCTTGTAATATAACGAAAATAATGGAAATAGTGTTCCAACAAAATAGAGAAATAAAAAGGAACAAACCGTATTATGTGTTTATCAACGTTTCGTCTTTATTTATTAAGAAGTCTCGAAATAAAGACGAAACGTTGATGAACACATAACTCGGTTTGTTCCTTTTTATTTCACTCTGGTAATATACACCCCTTACAAATATATATATATATTTTTATGTTTTACAAAATATATGAGGACGTTTTATATACAGTCATGTGAATATTTTTATAAACATCGAATATTTAAGAAAAATGTGAAAAAAGTTTTAAAGAATATCGAAATCGGGGAAAATTTTGGATTCGTCCCATCACTAATATATATATATATATAGTCCTGGTCAAAATCATAAGACTACTTAAGAAAGTAATCGTTTATGCATATTATCGAATTTTTAATCAAGC
>NC_136491.1:114576954-114704454 GCF_053919585.1 Euprymna scolopes
TTTTAGTGGTGGGGAGTATTGTAACAGAACGCGTGGGGAAATATCAACGGGATCTGTAGGGTAACTGACTTACGAAGACATTAGCAGCAGAAGCCGAAATAGCACATAGGCAACTCAGTAAGTTTGCGCGGGCTTGCGCCAGAAGAAAAAGTATATACTTCACTTGGCCAGAAAAAGAAGCAAAGTCCGCGCCGGAGAAGATGGGCGTGTAAAATCAAAGGCGAGAAATAGCTGGCTAATGCCAGCGTGAGGTTGGAGAGAGAAAAAAAAAACAACAAAAAAAAAAAACAAAAACAAAAAAACAAACGTGGTCTGGGTAAGACGTGTGAGTTCGCAGTGGCGGAGAGACTTTTAAGCTGATGTAAAGACGGCAGGGTTTTGTTAATCTCATGACAGATGAAATGAAGAGTTAGAAAAAAATGAAGAGTTAGAAAAAAAAAAGAAAGAAGCAAGCATTATTTGGAAAGTAATAGTAATAAATGCCTTTTGCTAAAACAAACAAAAAAAAAAAATTCTGACCCGGATTTTTCTTTCTTTCTTTCCTTTGTTTTCTTGTTCCTGCAACGTCACAGTGTTAACTCCGTTTCCCTTGGTAATCCGTTACGAATTAGAAAGGTTAATATCCATCAATTTCTATTTATCGGCGTAGAGTCACAATATAAAAGTAAGCTTTTTCGTTCTTATTTAGAAATCTATTTTCAAAAGGAAAAGGCAGAACAATCTTTGAATAAAAGGTTATGACTTAAGTATATGTCACTGAATGAATATGTCATATTCCAAAAATCACGTAAATTGATCAAGTATTTTTATTTTAAGATAATAAAATTTCATGACGCAACACATTGTTTTGATCAACGGTGTTTTATAAATAAAAGAGAGAGATAACTTGATTCGAACTGCCGAGTCTTTTAATGGCTACAATTTCCTATTAAACTTGATTAAAGTTGTAAAAAAAATTCTCTCTCTCTCTCTCTTTATATATTAAATAAAAGTCCATGTAATATACTTTTTCTTATATTCATTCATTGGAGAAATTATACTTCAAAAATATATTATAGTTATTTTAGAATAGAGAGTTACTTTCAGATCACCCTGTATATAAAAAAAATACTTGCTCAATTTACATGATTTTTGGAATATGACATTTTCGTTCCATGACGAGTACATACATCATAACGATTTTATCGCAATTTAATTATTAAAAATAGGTTTAATTCTAAACAAGCACCGTCTTTTTTTTTTTACAATTATTAACAAAAGATGAAAATGGTTGACTTGCTTACAAAGAAACAGAAATGCACTGTGGTGAATTTAATTTCATAATTATATAATTTTTTGAATCCGAAAAATAGCATTTTTGAATCCAAAAGATAGTATTTTTTAAAATTTTGTATTTATTTTACGTTATTGCAGTATTTATTTCAATAAACAATCGATTAATAGTAAAAAATATGATGAGCCACGTACAGGCGAGAAGTGATAATGTAACTTTTTTGTTCTATTAATATAGAAATATAGGCGAAAAGCTAGAAAAAAGTGAGAAATATTACATCTGCCTCTATGCTACAACTTAACATGAACTCCTCTCATTATCACACACACACACACACACACACTGTTTGTAGGCGTGGTTTTTGGGGTCGGACAAGTGATCATTTAAATTGCCTCCCACACTGGACGGCTGATTGACAAAAATCTGGCTAAGGCAATTAATTGATTGAACTTAGCATGAAAAGGCTGGACAGGAGTTGACAGAAAGAGCTGACCGGTGGAAGACAAGGCGAAAAAAAGAGACACTACAGAAAAATCAGGTAAGTCTCAAAACATCAAGAAACACGCACACGCACACGCACACGCACACGCACGCGCGCACACACGCACGCGCGCACACACGCACGCGCGCACACACACACGCAAGCGCGCGCACACACACACACACACACACACACACACACACGGAATGATTGCTTTATGCCAAATTGATAGGTGAATCTTATTTGCGCACATTTTGCATTAAATACTAATCCTTAACCGTACATAAAGCAGATACCATAATTCTGAATTCCCTGCACCAAAGGTCCACACAGAACTTAGCCAGATCGGTTCAGTAGTTTCCGAGAAAAAGTGAAACGGACAGATACAACGGTCAGGCAGAAAGACTAAGAGAAATATAATATACTATGATATAATATAATATAATATACATATTTATCTATATAAATCTGTATATATTTCTCTCTCTCCCTCTCTCTAAATCTATAAATATTTCTCTATCTATCGATCTATCTATCGATCTATCTATCGATCTACCTATCTATAAGTGATTGAACGATTCCAAAACTTTCTCCGATTCCGATAAAGTATTGATTCTGTTCTAAATTTCCGAATTCAATACAAGTATTGATTCGTATTCTTGAAATATTTCCAAACATTTAATAAGAGATTTAATCTTTTTTTTTTTTAAATATTCAAATGACATAATGTGTAATGTTCGTATTTTGCAAAACGTAAAAATACATTTATCAGTGGGGTGTGGTGTATTACAAGAATAGATCTTTCTAAATATTTTTCTTTAACGTTTTCCTTGTAATTGATTTAAAATTGTGAGACAAGATTTGTTTTTCTTTTCGTTTTTTTTTTTAAAATTTAATTTTAAGGAGAATGTCACTTTATAATTGATTTTTTCAAGTATTCTAACCACTATGCCACGAGTTTTTGCGGAAAGTTCAATTCTTAAAAATACAATTGCGAATTACTTAGAACCTCAATACAGTCATGGCTGACGGAACGAGAGCATGCTACTCCCGTGAAGTAAATAAAGGGTTCCGTTTGAAATTTCGTCCAAATTCCCGAGTTCGACAAAAACATTGCCGAGTTCTAAAAGATACACTTGGAGGAGGTCGGAGGTTACATCGATCGAAACGTTGTGAAAATAACACAAGATGAGAACAGTAGTTCGAAGAATCCAAATAATACGAATAACCAATCCTCATCTCAAAAATTCAGAAACGTTAATAATGTTACTATTTAGAAAGCCATTTTTAATATGGGGTAGGGAGATTCTGTTAATTATTCTCTGCCTTCCTTCTATGAAAGAATGTCTATATTTTTCCTCCCAAATATAAAGATTTGGCCGATGATCAGATTGTCTTAACTGTTAAAAAATAAAAATTAAAAAATAAAAATGTTTTATTTTTTTATTACCGTTTTATCTATTTGGTTACATATGTTTCAGATGTTGGACCATGTTTACGATCCGACAGCCTCGCCAGACCTTACAGAAAATCTTATATATATATATATATATTATTTTTAAAATATAATTATCCACTGACACGTGTTTCGTCGTCTACGACTCATCAGAGTGGCTGAATCTAGTGAGATTCGAAATCTCGTTAGATTCAGCCACTCTGATGAGTGGTAGGCGACGAAACACGTGTCAGTGGATAATTATATTTAAAAAAATAATACATATATATACCGCTCCCCATGTGGGGGTACCAAATTGGTTAAAGGGAAATTTATTCCTCACTCGCATTTAGGTAAAAATGTACTTTCGTAAATTGAATTCATTCAAAACGTATCGCAAAAACAAATAACACACACACACACACATATTATTTTCTCTCTCTCTCTCTCTCTATATATATATATATATATTCATAAGTTTTTGTTTCAGTATCGATTCCCGCCAATACACCCAAGTCATATGGATATATTTTTTTACTTTTGAAATCGCAACTTTATAATATATAAAAATCGATAGAACATTAACTCTATAATAATATATACGAAATCTACAAGAATTGAAATATCATATTTAAGCGTACTTTACGACTGGGCTTTACCGGGCGTTCGTGCTAGCTTAGATAAATGCTTTTGCAGTTTTATTAAACTTAGATAAATACTTTTGCAGTTTTTTTACAATAAAATCAGAGCGTCTCCATTTACACTGAACATCTACAGAATGCCAACATCAATATATTACATATGAATCAGTCTCCTGTCCCGCTAATAATAATAATAATAATAATAATAATAATAATAATAATAATGTATATATCTATAAAAGTAAGAATGCGTGTGTGAGGGCAACTCTCAACCTATATACTCAGCGATTTTTTGATCTACAGACTTAACATTTGGTATATAGGGTATTCAGACACGTGGAAATTTTTTTAATTGGTTTTCCTTCGGACAGAGAGCTGTTAAGAAGTAAAAATTGAAAAATTGGTACTTGGGTGTCATCGAATTTTAATCTGTTTGCCAACTGTTTCACGACTGCCCATGCGCGAATCTTTCACATGACAACTTCCTTATGTTAAGAATAAGTAGGTTTGAAAACACCTTTTAAAGCTCATGACAAGCTGGCCTAATGGATATCGTACTTGAATAACTGTCTTTAAGTTTTGGTTTCGATCTCAGCTCGAGTATTTGTGTGTTTTTTTTTACTTACAAGAAGTTAACTGTTTAGAAAAAAAAACATAATACTCGCATGCACATGTCTGTTTCTTTCTGTTTTATTTACTGAATTTTTTTAAATACCGGGCAACTCCGAGTACATCTGCTAGTATGATAATAAAGACAAACTCGTACATTAACACCTTTAGCTAAATCATTCCTCCAAAATTAGATTCTAGAGTTTGTTATAGAATTTCAAGTAAAAAGTCATTTAATTTAACTTTTTGGGATATTCAAAATTTTTTGTACAATTAATCTTATCAAATCTAATAACTCAAAAATCGAAAATTAAGCAAATTACATTTTTGCACAATTGTTAACATTTATTTGACGCATTTCTACCAGCATGTTTAATTTTCGATTTTGAGCGGTTATCAAAAGTCCTCGTAATGGGTTTATGTGCGACAATTTTTTGTTCTAACTTATCAGAGTGGACAGCAGGTTTATTTTGAACCAAAAACGATTTAAGTTTAAGCACGAACAATCTCATCCCTATAGGTAGCAGAGTAACTTATCTAGCATTTGTAACATACATTTGTTGCATATTTGTTTTTTTTTCATCTTTTTTTTCTGTTAGTTAAAGTAATAAATACCCGAATCTCAATCTTCTTTTTTGGGGGAGTGGAACACATTTAAATGTAGATATAATACGTTGTTTAATTCGACAAACTTCTAAATCTTTTTCATTTATGTATTTTATCCAAGATTTTGATAAACTCATTCTGACATTTTTATATTTTTCTCTTGTGTCCAAAGTGAGAAAAAATACAATAAAACAATAATTATATCAGAAGCTGATGATCAAACAACTAGTGTCAAGCCGGCGTCGGCGAACTTGAAAAAAACTTGTCCAGGGCATTTTACATCTTTTAATAATCAACTGCGATCTTACTGGGAGGCAGCAGAGAGATATAACATCTTTATGCTGCCTCTCAGAAAATTCACAAATAAGTGTGAAAACGTTTACTCATGGAATAGGCAACTTTATAAATGTTTACTTGGTTTACCATAATTAACCAATAAAAAATATTAATCAGACTCGAAGAGTCAATGCTAAATCTGGAAATGGAATTTATAACATGTGGTTCTGTGGCCCTTAGTCTTAGTATGTTGTAAACGAATAAATTTTAATAAGTAAATACATCCGTATTTGTTTCATTATTTTTGTCAAGAAAAAAAAATCGTTTTTGGAATTAGAAATTAGCCAAAATTTTCCCGATTCCGATACTGATTCCGATACTACAAAAATTTCAAATTTTTCCCGATTTGCGATTATAAGTAATATAACCTGAAGCAGTCTCTACTTATTTGTAACTGACTGATTGAAACATGTTCATGAATGTGTACCGACATATAAATGCTTATGTAAACCAAAAAAGCACATATATATTATATTATAAAACTCAAATCGTCTTGCTTGGGCGTTGAAACTGTGTATCTGATTCCGATTTACGATGCGCATGCGTAAAGAAATAAAAACAAAGCCATGAAAGCTTTTTTTTTAATCAACAATTTTTTTTCGCGTTTAAAATATGCAAATAAAAGAAAAACTTGTAAAACCCTTTTACTTTTTTTTACATCGGCATTTTACGAATTTTATTTGTAATTTTCATTTCATGTTGGAATCGTTTTCAAACAAGAAACGAAACAAATGTTTACGATTTAATGTCTTTTATATATTCTGTAATTGACAGTTTAAAGACATAAACATTACTCAAATCAGCTTGCCAAGTCGTTGAAACCGTGTTCATAAAAGAAAATAACTTTGGCAGTTAAACATTTTATTTTTATTAACACGGTTTCAACGTAATAACGTCCAATTTTAACACGATTTTAACATAAATATTTTTATAAATATTTTTGTTACAAATTGGTTTGCGTTACAAATAAAAAAGTCGGTTAAATTTCATCTTCCGCATCCCCGTGTTTACAAAGCTATTTGGCGGAAGTGACGCCAGACAAATTTTTAGCTACGGATGACCAAAACTGTATAGAATGTATCTTTTTTAATCAAATGTAAAAATAGAAGTTTTATTCAAACAGTCTTTATTTGAACTTTTATAACAAAATTATAACCTTTCTAATAAAAATATATTTATGAACTATTTTTTTTTTAAAAAGTATTTATGAACAGTTTTTTACAGAGATTTTGTTTAAAAAATATTTATGAACTATTTGTTTTTCAATAGTAAAAAAAAATGAAATTTTTAATAGTCATCTGCCAGAATTCTTCTACCGATATTTACCATAAAATTCTATTTATTACTTATCTGTCGTGTTATTTGACCAAGAAGAAATTGGAGATATTTTATTTTGTTATTTATTTAATTTTCAGTGAATTTTATTCAAATAGAAGATTAACAATTTTATTTTATTAAGAAGAATAAAAAAATTAGTAAGAAAGATAACGAAATAGTAATTCTATCTTACTAAAATAATAACAAGGGAAATGCATCTTTTCTGGTAATAATAAAAATAAAGTTCGTGTCATTTTGTTTAGAGACCAGTTCATAATATATATTTTATTATAAAAATTCTATTTTTGTTTGATAAAAAAACCAAGAAAAAAACAGTTCATAAACATATTATTGGGGGGTGTGTGTGAAATATAAATATAAAAATATAAAATAAATAAATATAAAAAAACAGTCCATAATATATTTTTATTATAAAAGTAAAAAAAACAAAACAAAAAAAACAGTACATGAATTAAAAAAAACGTTTCATAAACATTATTATTTTTATAAAGGTTATAATTTTCTTATAAAAGTTCAAATAAAGACTGTTTGAATAAAACTTTTATTTTTATATTTGCATTTAAAGAAAAAATAGGTGCATTCTATACAGTTTTGGTCATCCGTAGCTAAAAATTTGCCTGACGTTACTTCCGCCAAATGCGGAAGGTGGATTTAACCAAAAAGGCCGACAAGATTGGCAATTGAGCGGCAAAATACTCTCGATCCCTATATCACATAAAAGGAAACAAATTCCTCTAATGGCCTTTATGTAACTATGCAAACAATAGTAAGCAATATCGATAGTTAACAGATTTTTTCAAAAACAAACAAGATAAACAATTGCTTTTAATAATACATACTTTTTGTTTATTTTAAGCTATATATACAAAACCTTTTAATTTTAAGCAACATAAATAGATCTTTATAATTTTAAACAATACAACAATATTTTTAATGTCAAACAATAGAAATTTTTTTATAATTTTAAACAATATAAACAAAATTTTTTAAAAACAAATATTGTTCAGGAATGCTTTTGATTACCCCTAAAACTTTGTACAGTTTTAGCGTTCCAAATTTTAAAAAGTTTGATTGTATTTTTATTGTAAGTTGGAATCGTTTTCAAACAAGAAAAAAGTTTTTTCTAATGTAAAAAAAACAAACAAACAAAAACAAAAAACAAAAAAAAAAACAAAACTACTTGATCAATTTATATATTTAAAAAATATTTGGTATTTTTTACGATCTCACCCTCCTAAAAACTGCACGCTTGTGGAACTCTGTTCCGTCTGTCTGCTTCCCTCCGGACTACAACTTGGATGTCTTCAAGTCCAATGTTAACAAATTCCTAATGAACCGCCCCCTTAAGTAAACATTTCAGCAAATCTCCTCACTAACGTAATGTACTTGCAATAACCCTTATCCCTGAGTGGCTTCCGGGCCTTGATAAGTGGTGATCACTGTAAAAAAAAAAAAAAAAAACATATGAAAATTTGCTTTTTGGACTAATACGTTTCAACGGCCTTTAAAGATAATATAAAAGAAGGAATAGAAAATGTAACATTTTAGAGTGGAGGATCACTTTCCTATATAAAAGTAACGTAAAATGTGCACCAACTTCTTGGCCACGTAGCGATACATGAAACGTAGTCGTTAGCATTTTTCAAGTTTGGTGGCGGAGAGAAGGGACAAAAAGAGGGAACGGGGAAGGGGCCATAAGTTGAAAACATTTTAAAAATACGTAGACGCTTCCAAATTAAACTTAAAAATGTGTGTGCCAGGGGGATATTTTTTGTAAGATTTGCTTTGAAAAGGCCCCCCCTCTCTCTCTCTCTCTCTCTCTTTCTCTCTCTCTCTCTCTCTCTCTCTCTTTCTCTCTCTCTCTCACACACACACAAACTAGAATAGCCATGTACAATGCACACTCCCTCCTTGTATTTTTTTCTTTTTGTTTATTTTTCAGTTTTTTCAAGGGATAACACCCCCTCTCATATAAAAGATTTTTCATTTAATCTAAGGACAATAATGTTAAGATCTGTATTATCCAATATATTTCATATTGTTTTCATTGGTCGCCATGTTTATTTTCGCGCGTGCATTTAATTTTTGCGCGTTTATACATTAATTCAGTTTCCTAATTAAAACATATTTTAATATTATATAAAAATGACTTGCCAATTATAAAATAGTGAGATCGATTGCAGTTTCAAAATATATAACTATAAACACATCTTTATTTGTCACTTATGAATAGCGTTTTTAGTGCCTTTTTGCCAAAAAGTATGGTGACTCATAAAGTATGGTGTGTATAACTTATTAATATATTAGCCATAGATTTTGATTATTGCACAAATATTATATTTATTAAAAAATATAAATTTATTATTTTAATATATCTGTATTTTATTTTGCCGGCTGAGTTAATAGTGTTCTTATACAATAAATATGCAAATTCCAACGACTAACGCATTGATAAGTTATACGTTAATAAAACAACAAAAAGACGTTACTTTCTAGGTATGGGTAAAAATTTCCGCCATGAAAAAACGAAAACAAAAAGACAAAAAAAACAAAAAAACAAAACAACAATAACAACAACAACAACAACAACAAAAACAACAAAACAAAAAAACAACAACACACTACTATAGTTCTTAAAAGAATGTGACCTCATTAAATTCACGCACCTGTCATTTAACTTTGTAATCGTTAAATTAAAATGCTTTTCAGTTCCTCCCTTGTCGTGGCCGAGCGGTAAGAGTGTAGAATAGTTAAAAGGACAATATAGTAATCGATAGTAATGGAAGTTCGGTAAATTTGTTAACTTAAGTGGAACGGCTCATCAGAAACGTTGGATTTGAAGACAACCATATTATAGAAAGCTGGAAAGCAGGAAAACGGACGACAATTCCACAGGCGTGCAGTTCTAAGAAAGAAGCTTTGATCATGGAATCTGTTTAGGTTTAGGCACAGATAAAGAGTGTGGAAAATTATTGATAGTGTTTTCAGCTAGTCTAGTATTTCTTGTGAAAGTTTGGCGAGGGGGGACCATAGACTGAAGCTCAGTCGAACATTTTCCATGAAAATAACGATAAAGCAGAGACAAACTCGCAACATCTCTTCTGTGAGATAGAAGTTGCAGCGAAGAGAAAAAGACATCTCCCACCAGGCCACGAAGTCTATTTTGAACCCTATCAAGGCAGGACAAGTCTTTTCTAGCAGCTCCTGCCCATATGTGGCAACAGTATTCCATCCTTGGACGTACCTGGCTCTTATATAGATAGAGAATTGCATCAGCAGTAAGATATCTACTGGATCGATAGAAGGATCCGACCATTTTTCCAGCGGCCTTGGCAACAGATTTGATGTACGTATTCCATTTAAGATCAGGAGTAAAGCCCAGAAGCCTGTAAAAACTTGGTCTCCTCAAGACGAGAGCCATTCATTTTAATTGATCAGAACGTTGATGATGTAAAGATAGAAGCTTGGTTTTAGATGCATTAAAAGTAACTAGCCACTCCTTTCCCCATTGTACAACGTGATCAAGATCAGAGGAGAGAGAATCGGAGAGAACTTGGTCGTTTACTGCCTTAGATGTGCTACCATAGATGGTAGTGTCGTCAGCAAAAATGTCTACGAATGATGTAAGGATGTGATTTGGAAGATCATTAATGTAGATCAGGAAAAGAGTTGGGCCCAGGATGGACCTCCGAGGGACTCCAGCATTTATACTGTGAGCTTCTGATTTTTGCCCATCAACTACTACTCGTATGAACCTATCAGAGAGAAATGATTTAATAATACAAGAACTTTTTTCTTTTACACCTCCAAACGCCGGGTACTCCGCTAGTCTATTATATAAAAGGGAAAATGTACGCGCGTGCGCGTGTGTTTGTATGTCTGCAAAAAACTTTCGACACACGGTATGAACATTGCCAAAATTGGTATCGTTTGAAAGGCCAGTCTCTCGAACGATGAATATCCAAAAATTGGCCCCAAACAGCAATTCTTTGACCGTCAATTGGTAAGTTGTTTCGTCGACATTTTTGCAAAGTCATCATACACCTTGCAATGACTAAGCTCATTTTGAACGGCGGCAACGTCGTATGTTGCGGTGGGCGCAGCGACTAAACCGTTTGCTTTGTTTTCACTTCCTTTTCGTTTAGCGTTATAAGGTTGAGCCTGCCTGCTCACTACTTTTTTTTTTTTTTCAGTTTACGATGCTTTATTTTCATAAAAAAAGCAAAAATAAATTCATGCAATTTTTTACTACTGAAAACCATAACTTTAGTAAAGGTATTTTTGTTTAAACGAAATAATGTTTCCACTAAGATTTAAGTAAAAATAATATGTTCATTATATTCTGTGATCATTATTTGATAAATACTGAAAATTTTATTAAAATTATGTTTACTTCCTGAGTTTTGATGAATTTTAAGTAAAAGGAGGGGTCAAAATGTTTGGCGCTGTTTTACAATTTGTCATTGTTCTGAGGGAGACAACTGTCTTTTACTAAGAGTTTCGTTCATTTTTATCATAATTTAGGACGCTCAATATCGCGATATATATTTTTTTTATTAAATCAATACATTAAAAAAGAAAGCTGCGACGAATTTTTTTATATAACAAAGTTGATAACATTAATAATAAAAAATGTAGTTTTTATGCGACGATTAAGAGAATCGTTTTTGTTTTCATGTCATAATTTAGACGATAAAACCAACAGAACAGCATACCCGAAAACTTATAAAAGTCGTGTTTTTAAAGGTAAATTGTTAAGGTAGGCAGTAAGTAAAAATTTACTATTCTTATACTGATTGTTATTTTCGCAACGCTCCGGTCGATATAACCTTCGACCTTCTGTAGATGCATTTTAACTAACTCGGGCCAGTGCAGAATTTCGGTCTGACTCGTGGCATAACGGTTAAAAGTGTTGATTAACAATTAGGGTACTTATGCACTTATGTTACTGTGCTGAAATAATAATGTTATTTAGAAAGCCATTCTTAACATGGGGGAAGGGAGAGTTTTTTGTAATTATTCTGTACTTTTACCCAACACTTTAATCAAAAATATGTCGTAAAACTTGAATTTAACTTGAAAATACTATTTTTTTTTTTTTGAATAAGTGCATAAGCACTACAATTAGTTCTAAGTGACGACAATACCCTAGGCTCGTTGCATAGACTCAATCCATTATATTATCCTTTCAGTCCCCACCCCTTTAGACCTGCTTTCATTTTATCTCGCAATTACTTATAACGTCACCAACTAACTTTCGGAAGAACCCCCCCCCTCCGCTTTTCTTTTATATCGCAAGTTTCTTAAAACGTGACTAGCAAAAGTCCAGAATAAGATCACGCTTGTCTTTTAACGGTTAATTAAAAAAAGAGTCTTTTGAACGCTGTTATTAAAACTTAAATTCTTTTCTACAGTTTGCATTTTGGAGACGGAAGTGTTTTTTCGAGATAAGTGACTTCTATATTAATCGTACTTTTTATTTTTGGGTTCAAATATTAATAACTACATTTTATTTCAATATTTAATTTATGTATTTCTGTTTTATTAAATGCTAGCTTTTTTTCTCGTTCATAAATGTTCATTTATCTACCAAGTTTATTGCAAAAATAGATTAGGTAATTGTATGCATTTTTAGTGCGTGAGAGGGGAATCTATCACCATACTTTCCCTTAAACACTTCCGTTGGACTTTTATTAAGTATAATACTTAATAGTTTTTATTTTTTATTCATTTTTTTTTAATGGAGAGTAGAAAACGCATTGTGGATGCGTTATCGGCAGTTCCCGTTACTCTCGCTTCTCCTTATTTGCCCCTCAGTCCTCATTTTTTAATGAGTGATTTTTCTGACAAAAGGAGAAGAAAAAGCTGTTTTCTAGGTTGGCAGTATTTTGCGCAAACAGTTGGCAGAGATGGCGGAAATTTTCTGTTTCTATGTCTATCCTTGTAGTCATGTCACTAGTAAGGGTGCTGGAGGTAAACGTTTTATCTGGGCTGACGTTATCCGCCTGATAGTCAGCGACCTGAACCTTGAATTAACCACTAAGGAGGCTGCCCTATCAGCAGGTGCCAATACTGGGGCTGCTGTATTGCCATTTGGTGAATGGATTCTGGACCATGCAGTAGCTTCTGGTGGGGCCTCTCGATGCCATATTAGTGGGTAATTGTTACGGCTTTACCTTATCATGTTCTAAAAAAAAAAAATTCTTCGTTTCTTTTTCTATCTTAGTTTACCCTCTCTGTTCTGCTCTAAGTAAATCTGACGACCTAGTCCACAAATTCCAAAATTCCATCATGACAAGTTTCAAGAAAAAATACACGATTAAACCCAGTTCTCCAACTTCCAACGTAGACCCCTACTACCATGTCTCCTTCTCCAACATCAGGGGTCTACGTTCTAACCTTCCAGAGGTTGAAACCCAATTACAGGAGACTAAATCAGACCTTTTATTTTTAAACGAAACTGGTATTGGACAGGCTATTTCCATAGAAGAGTTCGCTATTAAAGGTTACTCTAACTTAACTTCTAAATCTGACCCCCAAGATCACCATGGGCATGGAATATGTGCGTATATTAAAGATGGCTTTCCATGTGGTAGGGACATCTCCAGAGATCCTAACTTACACTATATGTGCTTCCGGGTTGCATTAGCTCACACTACTGCATTTATATTTACTCTCTATCGCCCCCACAACAGCGGAGTTACTATCTTTAAAAGCATATCTGAGAAAATTGACCAAGTCCTATCTGCTTATCCTTCAGCTAACATTAACGTATGTGGAGACTTCAATGTTCACAACGTCGAATGGTTGACCCACTCAAACAAGACCGATGATGAGGGAAGGTTCTGTCATGATTTCTCCATTGCTTATGACCTAACTCAGATTGTTCACGAACGCACCTGTGTGCCCGACAATGACGGCCAGTATGCGAGTCTACTAGACCTTTTTCTCACAAATTGCCCTGAACTATGTTCAGTTTCTGTTCTGTCTCCTCTTGGATCTTCCGACCACTCTGTTGTATCAATTAAGATAAAAATGAAATGTAATAAGTCCCCAGATGTACCTCTCCATCGTACAGTATATCGATACACTAAGCCTGACTGGGATAGCTTCCGTACATTTATATCTGATCTACCTCTGCGTTCCATGTTTAAAAAGGATGTGTCCTCTATAGTATCAGATCTGATGGAATGGTTAATTGTAGGTATAGACCGTTTCATACCCTCGAAAAAGTTCCAGCAAAAGCCTAACAGCTAGGCATAGTTCTCTCCAGAATGTGCCGCTGCCATTGCGCACAGAAATCACTTTTTCCACTGCTTCCAACGTAATAGATGTATGGAAACTAAAGGCGCTTTCAGGACTGCCAGCAACCATTGTATGAAAGTAATAAAGAATGCAAGAGAGTTGTATGCTCAATCCGTCAAGTCCAAAGTAGCTGATCAGCGGCTTGGTTCCCAATAGTTTTGGCAAATAGCAAACAGAATCCTGAACAGAAGCGTGTGCTCTATCCCAACTATCATAAATGGATCTGAGGTAATCTCGTCAGCATCAGACAAAGCCAAACTCTTTGCCAAGAACTTTGCAGCTAATTCTACCCTTTTCGACCAAGGCCGCCAAACCCCAATATTCCCTCCTGTATAAAAAAACACGCTATGTGATATACATATATCTGTACGTGATGTTGCCAAGCTAATCAAAATCCTTGATTCCAGTAAAGCAACTGGCCCTGACGGTATTCCAATTATAGTACTCAAAAAAATTCAACCAGAACTAGCGCCCGTACTTACAAAACTGTTTAAACGTTGGCTTAAGGAGAATAGCTTCCCATCACCATGGAAAATCTCATCAGTATGCCCTGTATTTAAGAATTTAGGTGATCGCTCATCCCCCTCTCAGTACAGGCCAATAAGTCTCCTGTGCGTCATGAGTAAGTTGCTGGAATCTGTTAAATACAGAAGTAATCAACCACCCCAACAAAAATAACTTTCTTAGTGACACTCAATATGGTTTCCGTTCTGCTAGATCTACAGCAGATGTGCTTACAGTTATATCTCATAGGATTAGCAAATCTTTCGACGGAGGCAACCTTTCTAGGGCAATTGCTCTTGACATATCTAAGGCCTTTGATAGGGTATGGCATAAAGGTTTACTTCACAAGATCTCTAGCTATGGTATAGCTGGAAATGTCTTCTCAATTATTAAATCATTTCTTTCTTATATGTTCATAAGAGTAGTAGTTGAGGGGCAAAAATCAGAAGCTCACAGTATTAATGCTGGTATCCCTCAGGGGTCCATCCTGGGCCCAACTCTTTTCCTGATCCACATTAATGATCTTCCAAATCACATCCTTACATCATTTGTAGACATTTATGCTAATGACACTACCATTTATGGTAGCACATCTAAGACAGTAAACGACCAAGTTCTCTCTGATTCTCTCTCCTCTGATCTTGAGTGGCTGGTTACTTTTAATGCATCTAAAACCAAGCTTCTCTTTACATCATCAACATTCCGATCCACATCTGGCATCAATTGAAATGAATGGCTCTCGTCTTGAGGAGGCCTCAAGTTTTTACAGGCTTCTGGGCTGTACAATTACTCCTGATCTTAAATGGAACACGTACATCAAATCTGTTGCCAAGGCCGCTGGAAAAATGGTGGGATCTTTCTATCGATCCAGTAGATATCTTACTGCTGATGCAATTCTCTATCTATATAAGAGCCAGGTACGTCCAAGGATGGAATACTGTTGCCACATCTGGGCAGGAGTTGATAGAAAGAACTTGTCCTACCTTGATAGAGTTCAAAATAGACTTCGTAGCCTCGTAGGAGGTGTCCTTTTCTCTTCCCTACAACCTCTATCTCACAGAAGAGATGTTGCGAGTTTGTCTCTGCTTTATCGTTATTTTCATGGAAAGTGTTCGACTGAGCTTCAGTCTATGGTCCCCCCCTCGCCAAACTTTCACAAGAAACACTCGTCTAGCTGTAAACACTATCAATAATTCCCCCCACTGTTTATCTGTGCCTAAACCTAAACGTAGATTCCATGAACAAAGCTTCTTTCTTAGAACTGCGCGCCTGTGGAATTGTCTTCCGTTTCCCTGCTTTCCGGCTGACTACAATATGGTTGTCTTCAAGTCTAACGTAAATACGTTTTTGATGAGCCGTTCCATATAAGTTAACAAATTTTCCGAATTTTCATTGCTAATGATTACTATATTTTCCAATTTCTACTGTACACTCTTTAACCCTTATCTTTGAGTGGCCTCTTGGCCTTGATGATGTGGTGATGCCTATGTAAAAAAACAAAGCGATAAAAAAGATAAATAAATTAACGCTAAATGGTAACAATCTACGGTACTTATGCAGAATAACGTTATTATTTAGAGATCCATTCTTAATATGAGGGAGAGAGATTTTTTGTGCTTATGCAGTTTAGCATATTATTAAAAAAACAAAGAAAAATACGATGTACGGGTACGTTATGGAATGAAGTCGTTAGAAAAGAAAAATCGGCGGACCTGAACGAGAATCCCCGCCCCCTATAATTTTTATAGTATGTTTTAGTATGTAGTATAGTTTTCGAGGTTGGGGGTGTTTATTCCGAAAGCCGTTGTTAACACGGGGAGGTCAGGTGTATTTATACTAAGCTGAGCTAGGTCATAAAAAATATCAACTGCAGGATAGCAGTTAAAATTATAGGGGAGTGATTCTCGTTCAGGTCCGCTAAAAATCACTTAATTTGATCAAGTATTTTTTTTAAAATCAAATAAAAATATATATAAAAAAATCATAAAAAAATTGCATAAACATCTATGTTTTTCTATTTTAAAATTTTTTAAAAAACTACTCTGTATTTTCAGTTCATTATTTAATAGACAAAAGATACAGTAAAAATTTAATTTAACTTGGAAATCCTATATAAAAAAATCAAACTCACAGTACCTTCTCCGCATAAGTACCCAATCTATTCCGGCGCTGTTTTACAATTTGTCATTGTTATGTTGATTTTAGTATCGGAAATTATATGAAAACAGAAACAATTCTCTTAATAGTCGCGTAAAAAATACATTTTGTATTATTAATGTTATCATCTTTGTTACATAAAAATAAAAAAAAAAACTCGTCGCAGCTTTTTTTTTTTTTTAAATATTTTAATTTAATTTTAAGCTGAAAACACAAATAATTTCCCCCACCCTTTATCAGTGCTTAAACCTAAACGTAGACCATGAACAAAACTTCTTTCTGAGAACTATACACCTGTTGAATTCTCTTCCAATTGCCTGCTTTCCAGCTGACTACAATATGGTCGTCTTCAAGTCCAACGTAAACAAGTTCTTGATGAGCCGTTTCCACTCAAGTAATCCAATTTACCAAATTTACACTTCTAAGGATTACTATGATATTGTAAACTCTTTAACCCGTATTCTCGAGTGGCCTCTGATTCCTTTCTAAAATAAATAAGTAAATAAATAAATAAATAAATAAATAAATAAATATAGTTCTTTTGAGCGTTCTAAATTATGAGATGAAAAAAAAAAAAAAAAATGAAGGAATCTCTTAGTAAAAGAGAGTTGTCTCCCTCAGAACAATGGCAAATTGTAAAACAGCGCCAAATGTTTATACATTTTGAGCATCGGCATTCATTTTGCACGTATCTAGTACCTTCGTATGATATTTCATAAAAATCGACACAACCGTTTTCGAGTCCTTAGGGAACGAACTCTCATACAGACACACACACAAAGTTCCTTTTATATAATAGTAGAGATAAAGATTCTATATTTTTGTTGGTGATAATTTTAAAGGATTTTCCGAGGATGGAAAGAAAGACCCCCCCACCCCCACCGGTGGCCATAAAGTGTATGCTATTTTACCTAAAATTATTATAGGAAAATGATTCCCCAATTTTTTTAAAATACTCGTTTGCCGTAATTTTAAACGTTATTTTCATTTTGAGCGCCCCCGAAAACCTAGTCAAGTGGTAATTTTAAAGAATTTTTCGAGGGTGGTACTGGTAAGATTCTTCATATTTACCAAAAATAATATTCCAAAATGAAATGATATTTTCTTGTAGTTCGGTTAAAATTTGTTTTCAGTGAAAACAACTATTGTTTCGAACCCATTGAAGAGATTTTCCAACAAAATTTCCACGGGAAGTAACTCTAATAAATTAAACTAGAGTTACTTACCTTGAAAATCTATTCGCTTTCCCTTTATCACAAGTAATATATATATATATATATATATATATATATATATATATATATATATATATATATATATATATATATACGAGGTGTCTGTTTTATGTAGAATTTCAATTAATTGAAAGTGGTTTAAAATTTATGAAACTGTGCGCTAAATGGAGCAGTAGTTGGAAGCTTCAATTTTCGAGAAAACAATCGAGCTTTAATCTGAGTTTAAAGTACACGCGCGCACACGCAATTGAGCTATCTATTATCTTGATAGGCCTCAGTTTGTATATATATGATGATTGCAACGTCTTGTCAGACGAGTGCCACTCCCCCAGACACTTAAATCCATGAGCCAAAAAATTACTTCCATCGCCACAGGACCATTTTTATAGACAAATGCTTGAGAGAGTATCTATACACAGATGATGTTACAGAGTCTTAGCTTTGTACGACAGCTAAGTCTGTCTCTCGGTTGAAAATGTTGAGGTCCAGCCACAAGCAAGAGCAAGATAGCCAGCAACAAGTTAAACTGCAGACCAGCTTAATGCGGGTACTAGTCTCCCGCTTTGTTTTTTTTTTAAATCAGAGATTTGCTTCTCCTAGAAAGGTTGCCTTCACTGCGGCTTACGGGAGCCCTCTCCACCCCAGCAACACACATACGTACAAACACACACGGTGATAGTTGTCCGTTGACCCCCAAAAAGGGTTCATTCGCCCTTTGGAAGGTCTTGTTTTTAATCCTTCAGGGAGACTAGCCACCCTCCTCACCAAACAAGTGGTGGGGGAACCAGTTTAGTCGCCGGTGATCCGACCATGAGGCAGGTAGTACTGGGTTACATGGTATCAGTAGCATATGACATGACCTGACTACTATGTATGTACATACATACATGCATACATACATACATACATACATACATACATACATACAGGGTGACCCCCCCCCCAAACAAAACAGGCCCGAACTCTAATTAGGCCCCGTTTCTTAGTGTTTTGTCCGAATGAAATGAAACTTTGGTTATAACTAGTTTATTATATTCAAAACATCACATCAAAACACAAGGGTCTTTGGCCTTTTTTTCTCCGTTCTACAGCATTTAAAGACATTGTGTTTTATCCTTTCCAGCGTTTTTTTTGGGTCACCGTGTACACACACACACACACACACACACACACATATATATATATATATATATATATATATATATATATATATATATATATATAATGAATAATTTTAAAATGTTAGTTTTCTCTACCTTTAAATGTATTTCTCCCTATATGTTTTTTCTATATTTGGGTATATTTTTTCTATCTATATCTATCCTTCATTCTATAGTCAATCTTTATATTATTGAGTAGATTAAATTTTTTTTTTAATATTCCAGTTTTTCCCCTATATATAACTTTGCTCTTCTCTTTCCTTCTGAGGAGGTGCATTAAGCTCCCAAATAACATTTTCTAAATGTTTTCTTCATGTCTCACATGTTTTTTCGTATTTATTTTTTATTTAACTTTAAATTTTTATCAGTTATTTTATATATATATATAAGATCAGAAACAATTCTATATACATCTATAATACAAAGCTGATTGTGTGTGTGTGTGTGTCTGGTCACGAATAGGCTCCTATATGGTTGACTATTTTAAAAGACTGATTACATATAATGATAGATGTATCGAGACACAGGAATGGGTATGTTTGATCCTGCAGATCGGTGGGTCATTAAAATTGTGGGGTCTGCGTTCGCGCCTGGTCCACAAAGTATGAAAAAAAAAATTTAAAAATTAAAAAAAAAAAAAAAGCGTTTACAAGTGTTTTAGATATAGGTATACATAAGAATACTTTGATAAGTATGTTTTAACTTAAATAGGGATGGTATAATAAAATTGTGGGGTCTGCGTTCGCGCCTGGCCTCCATAGAATGGAAATAGGCACACACTTTAATAAAGACTTTTCATATCTATCTGTGTAAGTATACTTTGATAATTATGTTTCAGTTTGAAGAAATATGGTATAATAAAATTATGGGGTGTTCGTTCGCGCCTGACCTCCATCGAATGGAAATATGTCACAAAGTTTAACAAGGTTTTTTAATATATATCCAGAGAATATTGTGATAAGTGTTTCAATGTAAACAGGCATGATATAATAAATTATGAGGTTTATCTATTTTATTTTTACTTTCATCATATTTTGATTTGGTTTTGATACCCCCGAATTCGAAGCTATCTCTTTACAACTCTTCCTTTTCATAACCTATCATACTTTAATAAATCATAGTCAATTTTCTGTAGGCTTTTTTTGAACCCAGTCAACGACGGGTACTTTTGCTAGTATATATATATATATATATATATATATATCTGAATTATGCACACGCATATGTATACAACTCAATATATGTATGTATATATATATATATACACACACATATATATATACATATATATAGAATTGTTTCTGATCTTATGTATGTATATATATATATGTATATATATATATATATATAATTATAAAACTGAAATGACCTTGTAATGAGTGTTGTAACTACACATTTGGTTTACGACTTCCGGTTGCGCATGTGTACATAAACATAAACCCATAACAACGTAAACAAATAAACACAATCGCTACTTTTGCAGAATTTGACCTGTGGACTGAAATATTAGCGTTATTATTTAAAAATTATTATTTAACATGGGAAGGGTGGGGATGTTTTGCAACTATTCTGTATTACAACGATACTGTCGCAATTTTCTTACAAATAAATCAACTTTGACCCGTTGACAACTATAAGAGCATTTACAACGGCGATTTACCCGCGTACTTCCTTTTTTAAAAAATTTATTCTCCAATACATTTTTTAAAAACAATTATGTACTTTCTTCTACAAACCAACATAAATAAGTCACCATGAAAATGTTTTTTTTTTACAAATAAATAATCAATAATATAAAACGTATTGTTTTACAGTGTACGTTTTCAGCTTCCCAATTGTTTTTTTTTTCGTGTTTAAACGATCCAAATAAACAATTGTTAATACTTTCTGCTTTTTTTTGTTTTACATCGTTCATTTTTATATTGTCTATATAGTTTTATTGACCGTATTATTAACATAAATTAAATATTTGACCCAATGGGTCATGAATGTTTGTTTAAAATAAATGAAAAAAGTTACATTTTATTATCTATTTAAAAAGCCATTATTAATATGAGGAGAGTTTTTTTTTTTTTTTTTTTTTTTTAACTATTTTGTACTTTCAACTAACAATTTCATTTGAAAAAGATATATCAAAATTTGAATTTAACTTGAAGTATTACGGTATCTGTTCAGTGCACATTTACCTATAAGTATGGCACACCACTTATAATTCAATGGCTGTAAGTTTTTTTTTCAAAAATAAACAATTATTAACAGAACGACTCATTGAAATCTATCTATATTCTTTTTTCATTTTAATATACTTTCATAGAAATGTTTCTGTTATGTCCCTATTTACAATGTCTCCCCACGGGACAGAGTTAGACACCAGGGTCATTTAATGCGGAGAAAAGGAACAAAAATTAAAATTGTCTCAGTTGTGAAGGATTTCTCGTCCACTGACAGAACAAGAAATTGAAGTGCTGCATCTAAAGAACAGATACTACACTTTGATCTTGACCCGAAGGCCAGAAATGTTTCTGTTATGTCACAAAAACTATTTTCTTTACGTCAGAAGTGTCGTCACGCTCATACATTAATTCCATAGCTAATCTAACATACTGACCCAACGGGTCACGGGTAGTCTAGTGTATATATATATATATACATATATATATATACATATATATATATATATATATATATATATATATATATATAAGAAATAGCTGATAAAAATTTAAAGTTAAATAAATATAGTATTGAATTTATCATATCATCATGAATTATGGAACTAATGATATATTTATTGTTTGTACCCATTCTGGGACAGGTATTCTATTCTATTCTCTCTCTATATCGATAAAAATTCAATCAGGATTTCTTATTCTACAATTCCTAATTTAGCACAAAGAATCTTAACATCTAATAACAAAAAAAAAACTTAAATCAGCCCCAAAAATCCCTTTCCCAATTAAACCCAAAACTAACTGTAATTGTAATAACAAACATCTTTCCCCACTCAATAATGATTGCATCCATAAAGATGTTATATATTCTTGCACAATTACTGAGCCCCCACGCAATCCTCCCATAACAGACACTAATATTTCGTCTTCAAGTTATCCGTCTTCCCATCCTCCATCTGATATATTTACTAATCCAATACATCACTCGAGCAGCCCCTCCATCTACAATCATACAACTAGCAATAATAATAATAATAATTATAATAATAATAATAATAATAATAATGAGAATAATAATATTTCTCCTAACAGCCATCCTAACACTAACAACACTCATTATCCCCTCCAAAATAGTCCTCATACAATCATTGTCCCACAATTTGTTGAACACTATGAACAAAATTCAAACTATTTTACTAATACAAATCAGCAAATTAATATTAATACCAGACCTCGAGCTTTTAATAAAGTACATACATATATCGGCGCTACTTCAACATTAATTAAGAAAAGAATATCAAACCACATTTCTTCTTTTAACAACCATAATTCCAATAATAACCAAGGAACTTCTCTAACCACTTTAATTAAAAAAAACTTAACTTTAATAATACCCCCTTCTCAATCAAATGGACCATCATAACAAAAGTTAAGTCTTATACTCCAGGCTTTAAGTCATGTCGCCTCTGCACAACCGAAGCTATAACTATAATTACTTCCCCTCAAAGTAACAATATAATAAATTCTAAAAATGAACTGATCTTTTTCTGTAAACATAAGTCCAAATTTAATTATGGCAATTTTGAAATTACATAGTTATTACTTTTACCTTTTAGATAACTATATAATTTTTTCTTTAACTTTATCATTTTTCTACATACTTTCTTAATACTTTATAATTTAACAGTGCTTTATTTTATTTCTTTATTTCTTCTTTGCTTGGCTGGTTTTTTATCTGCAATTTCTTTTTTAGTCTTTATTTATTCCTATCTATCTAATATATCAATCTACCCGCACTTTCATATCTTGTATGCGTATTTACTTATATTTTACTATATGCATTTACTTACTTACTTTCTTGCTTTTTCCTGAATTTGCAGATACCGGCCATCCTCTCTCCTTAAATAATTTTTATTTTTTTATTTTATATTTTATTTTTTATTTATTTATTGTTTATTTATTATTTATTTTCTATTTATTTATTTTCCATTTAGTATCTTTTGACAACTCTTGCTGACGTTTTCTTAAGTAATAACCTGTACATTTCAGTTGACCTATATCATTGTTCCCTATATATATTTTTTCGCACCTTTTAACATTTCCTGTCTGGGTCATTTTGACATTTGTTTTTCTATTTTATATTTAATTCTATCACCATTTACTTTTTTCCCCTTCTTCTTCCCTGATCTTTCTTATTTATATTTATGTCTCAGCAGCACTGAGAAAAGCATATCTTATTTTTCTTTTAATATTATTGGAATTTTCCCCCTTTTCCCTTGTACATATTTGTGTATTATTCCATGGATTTCGGCCTTTGGATTATTTTGGACCATCTTTCAATTACGGGATTTCCTTGGATTTTACTTGGGCAAATGGAAATTCAATTAACTTTCTTGAAGTTATCTTTTTGGATTCTACCGTCATTGGATTATTTATATTTAACCAGACTATCCATTCACGTGTAATCACCTTTTTCTTCACCATATTCCCTCTGATTCGCTTTTTTTGTTATCAATTAAGATCCTTGACTTGTTGTTTCATCAAATACTTTTGTATGCAAAATTCGATCCCGCATTTTGCTAATTCCTACCCTCTGATGAGAAGGAAAGTATTTCTTCGAAACTCCGCGGATTAAGGACTATCCACTTATCAAGTGTTTCCTTTTCAGATTAAATATGTTAACTCTTTTTCAAAGTGTTTTTTAACATGTTTTATTAACTGTTTGCTCGTATATATATATATATATATATATATATATATTATTTTTGAAATATAATTATACACTGACATGTGTTTCGTCGTCTACGACTCATCAGAGTGGGTGTATCTAGCAAATCCGTGGATAATTATATTTAAAAATAATACATATGCCGCTCTCCAATTCAGGGTACCAAACTGGCCAAAGGGAAAATTATTCCCAACTAGCATTTAGGTAAAAATGCGCTTCCATATAAATAATTGAATTCATTCAATAATATCGCTAACAAAAACAAACAAACAACATCTCTCTCCCCCCTCTCTCTTTCTCTCTCTCTCTCTCCCTCTCTCTCTCTCTATATATATATATATATATATATATATTAGACGAATAGTGTTTTGACTATTTTTCTTCCGCCTAGTGTTTTTTTAGTTTTTCCCTCATTGATCTTCCTTATAGTACTAATAATGACTCCACTTATCCTTTTTAAAACTTTAATAAAATTGTTTTTTTTATATGTCTATGAATTATATACATACAAAACAATTCTCTCTATATATATCTACATTATATTTATATATAAGTCGTATGTACATACATATATGAATATATTTGCATACATATGTACATATACGCATGTGTATATGTATATATGCGTATGTGTATATACAGATGTATGTATATGTATGAAACGAATGTTTAATAAGTCTTAACTTATTGACGTGTGTTTATATTATTTGTATAAATACGAAAAAAGAAATACACGTTTAAATTATTAGGCAAAAACTTTTATAACTAAGACACCAGTGAAATATTAATTGTGATAAAAATAAATTATAGATAGGATGTAAATTTTAGATAACCGTTGCTGAAGGTACAGAATGTTTAACAAATACTCAACATGTACAAAAAACAAAAACAAACAAAAAAAAAGAAACAAACAAAAAAAACAAACAAAAAACAAAAACAAACAAAAAACAAACAAAAAGTGTCTTAACATTCTTAAAGGCATTATTAATCTGTACCTTCACCGCACATTTATATTTTATGTGTTTTAACAAAAGATGGGCTAAACGTATGTTAGATACGGGCAAAATAAATGCCGATGATCAAAATGTATAAACATTTTGACCCCCCCCTTTACTTAAAAAATCACCAAAAATGAGGAAATTAACCAATTTT
Source organism: Euprymna scolopes (assembly GCF_053919585.1). NCBI lineage: Eukaryota > Metazoa > Mollusca > Cephalopoda > Sepiida > Sepiolidae > Euprymna > Euprymna scolopes. Next base: position 114,602,086 of record NC_136491.1, read on the forward strand.
AATGAAATTTTTCAGTATTTATCAAATAATGATCGCGGAATATAATGACCTAATTATTTATTTATTTTATTTAAATCTGAGTGAAAATGTATTATTTTCTTTAAACAAAAATACCTTTACTAAAATTATGGTTTTCAGTAGTAAATAAAAAACGCAAGACTTTATTTTTGCTTTTTTAATATAAATAAAGCATCGTAATTTGTAACAATAAAAATAAAATAAAATAATTTTTACATGACCATTACGAAAAAGCCCCTAAAGTCCGTATTAATGAATTCGATATAACTCGAAAAAAAAATGAATTTCTCGAACTACCGATATTACCATTGAATTAAGCATTGTTTATTTAATATTTTCACACAAAAAATTATAATTGCAAAAAATATTTCTACTTTTTTTTTAAATTACAGATTTCGCATGATTTTTATAGGCAAGATTTTTATAATTTCCTTGCTCTCAAGAATGTGAAATTTTTTTTTAATATAATATTGAACAATAATTAAAAAAAATTAATTTAAAAACAGGAAAATAGAAAAATAATTAAATTAAAAAATGCAAAAATTAATACAAATGTTCAGAAAAGAAATGTACGGATGCGCGACTGGGGAAAAAGAGAACATCTTCTCTTTTAATTACATGACGTCATATTCACAGTCTTTCGACTGCATGAAATTTTGGGCCTTCGTAATTTTCGTGTTTACAAAATTTTAGTTTGTTGCGTTTTGCGAACGCCAGAATCACTCGGTTTTTGGGCTAATTAATTTGTTTTGTACAAACAATGTGTTTTTTTTTATTTATTTAATTCAATATCTTAGGACTTTACATTACTAATTATCTTTGAAATAGACCCAGAAAACTTATATTTATCTTTTAAAGGATTTTTACAATGAATTTATTTAACTTCAAAATTAACCGAATTGGGTAGCTCGCCGCGAAAACTTTTTTTCACGTATACAAATATTTTCTTCCTTTTGGAAATTAAATTTACTCCTTAATCTTTCAAATACAATCAAAAAGTAGTCGGTAACCTACAAAAAAATTATGATAAATAGGCTTTCAACACTAGTCCCCCATTTCTGTCCGACTATTTTTGCCCGTACCTAATGTATATATAACGAATGAGTTTAGTAGATAATTTTGTCTGCATTATTTTTGTAAATAAAGAGCGAAAATTTAACAGGTAACGCTTTTTACATTGACACCGCTGAAACTGCTAATGTGTTCCAAGTAGCTGAATAAATAAAAAGAAAAATAGATGTTTGGTTACATTTTTGAAAACATTATTTCGTAATGTTCATTTGAACATTTTAGAAAGCCAAATAATGTTAAAAAATATTTTGGTGCAAGTCCAGAGTTCAACCCAATATAAAAAAGACAAAGATACATAAATTTTTTCTTAACGCTCTATGTACTCATCAGTCTCATCACGGAACGAAAATGTCATATTCCAAAAAACCACGTAAATGGATCAAGTAGGTTTTTTAAACTAAGAAAATCACATTTTATAAGGAAGCAAGACGTTGTATCTTGATCTGACATGTTTAATAAATAAGGAGGAGCAACTCAATCCAAACTATCAAGAACTAAAGCGATTCATTGCTAAAATCGTTAAAAATCGTAAATAAAAATGGTTCTCTATGCAGAAAAAATACTGGATCAATATACGTGATTTTTGGAATGTGACATTTTCGTTCCGTGACGGGTGCGATCATTATGAACATATGGAATAAATCAGTTAATTCGATATTCATCAACTTATATGCGCATGAACCGATCACTGTGAATGTTGGACTAAATATTCCCGGTAACCCGGTGAGTAATATAGGCACATTAAAATTTAAGAGTTGCACCAACTCAAACTAGCATCCGTCCTAAAAATATTTAAACTAAGTTAGATACAAAAATATTAAGACATAAGAGAAAAATGGCGGAAAGTGATTAAAATATATTTGTCGAAGATCCTAGAGACTAATCACGCTCCAACCCAAGAGGCTCTGTTTACAGAGAGAAGGCCTTCTCAACCGAACCTGAACAGTCTCCAAGATCTTTAAACCCAGAGGGTTCCTATTCTTTGATAGGGTATCAGTAATTATTTAAAATTTCCCATCCCATTTTGATTTTGAGCACATCATAAGGTCACAATGTGTTAGAGCCTAAATTAAATTAATTTTACGTTTTGTGGGGGGGGGGGGCAAAATGAATTCCAGCGTGTATTGTCATTTTGATTCAAATGTACGTGTTGTGTTCTCTCCGAGAACGTTTATGCCATCCTCTCGAAAATATGTTCCAGCCCGTTCCCCTTCATTATAATAATGTAATTTACATTTTTTTTAATGTAGTTGAAATGAATAAATTCGAAAGTTGGTCTCAATTCTCTAACGATGAGGTTAAAACACATTATTCCAGTCTAATTCAAGCTTACAAAATAGTAGCACCTTATCTGTGTTACACCACGTTTCTCTATGTATGATTTCAGTAGTCCAGTTAACTAATTTGCATATTGTTGTGTAAAAAAATTAATAAAACCTGACATAGTGATATAAGACAAGAAAGAGAAAGAAACAACCTTAGTAGAAGTCAGTGTCTTCCAATGGTGATGGATTAAACAGAGCTGAGACGGAAAAGATAACGAAATATCAACGTCTTACGAACGATATTAAAAGAAATTGGAATCTTAGGAAGATTTCTATTATGCCAGTAATTATAGGAGCAACCGGACTCATGAAAAAGAATTTCAAAAACTATTTAGCAAATATATCTGGTGAACCAAGTGCGGTAGAGATTCAAACAATTATATTTATAAGGACGATTAAAAACTTCAAATTATCTCTCGGTTAGAATATCTAGGATAGCAGGTGAATGTTTGGTATCCAGTAGGATGCCCTATCCCCAGCTTGAAAAAAACTGATAAAATTGGATTTTGTAAAATATTGAACTTGCTTTCTGATTGTATTTTATCATTATATTTTCTGTAATCAATTAGTCAATATTATCAAATTTTCTAATGATGTTTGAAATATCTAAAATGTGCCTAATTCACTGTGAATAAAGTGCTTGCATTTAGATCTTTTATATATTTGTGCTTTCTTTGCACACAGTATAATCACGTTGATACGCCGGATCTCTGTAATCATCAAAAATCAAAATTAAGCAACGTTGAATCTGGTCAGTATTAAATGGGTAACCATTTGGAAATACCAGGTGCTATATGTTCTCTCCGCTTATCTCGGCAGTGTCCCCAGTCGTCCTGAATCGTCTTCTTGCCAGTGTAATCAAGCAGTGACGATTCGGGAGATGTAATTGATGATTATGCAGATCTTGCTTCACAATTCAGCGTGTGCTTAATGGGGGAATATCCATTGTTTCTTACTAAATAATATTAAGAATAATAATGATAATAATAATATTAATAACAATAATGATGATAATAATATTATTATTATTAATAATAATAATAATTATAATATTAATAATAATAATGTAATAATAATAATAATAATAATAATAATTCTGATTTCGTTTATCAACGTCTCACTAGAAAGGGATGGGATTCATTTCCAGAGGATTTCCCTCAATCCCGGCTTCAAACAAGGAGCTTCAAAGATCAAGGGTTTTCCTAAGGATGTTGGTGGTACCTATAATTGCAGAGGTCTAAAGGCCGCCTAAAACATCGGGGATTTGTAGTTTTTTCAATTGTCCTTCCGGACGACTTGATACTACTCCTAGTGTACCAACTACGACCGGGATTATTTGTATTTTAAACCCGTGTATACGCCTTAACTCCAAGGCCAATGGAGCATAATTGCTCCACTTCTCATTCTCTCTCACATTCCTGTCCTAAAAAATCTACAATCTGCCAGTTTTTTGAGACCTTGTCAATGCCGACCAAATCCGGACGATTATGTTCCAATTGCTTGGTCGTTATGATACTTCTGTCCCACCATACCTCTACCTTGCCATCCTCCCTTGTTCTCACTTCATCAGGAATCTCCTCAAACCATTTTCCAGCACACTTAACCCCACCTCTCTTACACACCTCCCAATATATCCGGAGTCCCATGCGATTATGTCTTTTGTGGTACTCTCTCTGGGCCAGTTCACTACACCCTGCTGCAAGGTGCGCAATTGACTCTGAGGTCTTACCTAAAATCTGGCAATCTGTAGCAACTTCCTCTCCTAGAACCACTTTTTTGAACAATCGTGTTTCTAATGCCTGCTCTTGTGCTGCACAAACAAAAGCTTCAGTACTCTTAGCCAGCTACCCAGCTCTAAGCCATTGTCATAATCTTTCATCAGCCACGTCTGCTATATCCTGAAAGAATCTTCCATGCATTTTCTTCTAGTCAGTTCCTCTGCCCTTTCTATCCATACGTTTCACATAATCAGCCTTGGTCTCACTTACCTCCACTTCATTGGCCACAACCTTAAGCATCCACTCCTTGGCCACAACCTTAAGCATCCACTCCTCGGTTCTAACACAATCTTTTGCACTTTTCAATCCTCTCCCACCATCTTTCCTCTTTTGATACAGCCTTGCTACGCTACTTCGAATGTGAAATATACCAAACATTGCTAAAACTTTTTTTTGTTTTGATATCCATGGCATGCAAATCCTTGTCAGACCATTCTAAAATTCCCGCACTGTATCTCCAAATACTGACTGCCTATGCATTCACTGCTTTCATTAGGTTTCGTCCATACAGTTTCGACTTTGCAATTCGTTTCACTTTTCTAAGATACTCCTTCCTGACTTTTTCCTTCATTTCTCTGTTCATGATGCCTACACCCTCCAACACTCCCAAATACTTATATCCTGTATCTTCTATTTCTTTCATGATTTCTCCATTTGGCAGCACTATTCCATTCTAATGAACCTTTACTCCTCTTTTCATCACCAGCACCGCACATTTACTAATCCAAAACTCCATCCCAATGTCTTCTGAGTATGTCCCCACAAGTTCTACCAGTCTCTCCATTTCCTTTTCATTTCTACCGAATATTTTCAAATCATTTATAAACAATAGATGGTTGAGGCGTCTGTCACCAGATCCAAAGTTATACCCCCGTTTTTCTCTCTTCAAGAGGATGCTCAGTGACATCATTATCATTACAAAAAGAAGTGGCGATAACGAATCTCCTTGAAATATTCCACATTTAATGCCAACCTGCCCATTTCCTCTTTGTTTGCTGTCAGCACCGTTTTCCATTGAGCCATACTTGTCTCTAAAAGCCCTACAACATTCTCAGCAACCTTCATCATCAATAGTGTTTCACGTATCCATGAATGAGGAACTATGTCATAAGCCTTTCTATAATCGATCGATGCTACGCTCAGATTCCTCTTCTTCTTCGCATCATGCATTAATGCCTTATCAATTAGTAGTTGCTCTTTAGTACCTCTCGAGCTTTTCCGGCACCCCTTTTGTTCGTCAGGAAAAACACCATTACTCTCAAGATGTTCATAAATTTTCTCCGCAAATATTCCAGTCAACAATTTCCATATCAATGGCAGACATGTAATTGGTCTATAATAATAATAATAATAATAATAATAATAATGATAATGATAATGATGATAATAATGATAATGATGATAATAATGATAATGATGATAATAATGATAATAATAATAATGATAATAATATTAATGATAATGATAATAATATTAATGATAATGATGATAATATTAATGATAATAATATTAATGATAATAATGATAATAATAATAATGATAATAATAATAATAATGATAATGATAATAATGATAATAATAATAATATCAATAATAATGATAATAATAATAATAATGATAATAATAATAATGATAATGATAATAATGATAATAATAATAATATCAATAATAATGATAATAATAATAATAATAATAATAATAATATACATGTAGTCCAACAAAAGAATATATAAGGAAAATCTTATACGATCTTCATCTATTTCAATACAATAGTCAAAAAATGTATTATACATATTCAAATGTGACATTCCTCAACAAGAATTCAGACTTTCACTGTTTTGCCCCGAAGCTTGACATTTTTTGTTGACAATTGTTTTGTGTATTTGAAATTTCTGTGTAGTGCCGAGTTTGATGAAGGATGACAAATGTTGATCAGCCAATTTTGTTCTTTGAGATATTTTTTTATTGATTTCATGAACGAAAAAAATGCCATGACCTTTGCGGTAAACTTTCTGGAAGCTATGAAAAGAAATCAGGTTATCCCACTTCCAAATGTTTTGTTCTGAGTGAGAAATCTGACTGACTTTCTAATATGCAGTTTTTCTTCAGCTTCAGCAACATCAAAACTAAATTATACTGAAAATAATGCAAACTGGCGTCCATAAAATGCGAAATTATTAAACCTTTTCTCAAAGTCTTTTGATAATGATTCCAGGTTATATTTGGCAAAACTTAATGCAGACTTGATATTATTCAAATGGGCAGTAATGTCTACAACAGAAGCCAGATCTTGCAGCCAACTCTCTTTTAGTTCAACGGTGCTTCGACCTTTCATCTCCAAAAACGTAATTATAGTTGTCTCAACAAATAACATCTTTTCAACACTTTGTGGCATGATAACCAGATTACTTCTGTATAAAGTGAAACATGGGTGAACTCATTATCCAGATTCTTCAACGACTGCCTGAACTGACGATAGTTGAGAGAACGACCTTTGATAAAAATCGCTGTCTTTGTAACTAAACTCAGAGCGTGATCGAAAGTCAGAATCTTTGAACACAAATTTTTGCTGATAAATAATGCAGTGAAAATGTGTAATTGTCGAATCCGTACATAAATTACGCATTTTTGTTTTTAACTTGGCTACAACACCATTATGCTTACCAACCATATTCCCTGCACCATGCATAGAGATATGAGCTTGCCAATGGGGAATGGGACATTTCGGTGTGGCCAATTCGGCGTATGGACAGTTCGGCGTTAACCACGCCAGTCAGCATTTTTATAAACATTTTATATCTTTTGTTTTTTAAATTAAGAAAGAAAATATGAAAATATATATCACGTTATTGACTACTGATTATATTTGTGTTGTGTTTAAATAAACACGGTTCAATTCGAAATTTGAAATTTTAGATCCTTTGTTAATCTTAATTAATCACTTAAATGTTTTTTTTTTTTAGAAAAATCATGTTTTTGCAAAACTCTTATTCGTTAATTATTTTCTATCATTTTTTTAAGGATTGAAAACGTAAAAAACATTTTTAAGTTAAAAATAAAATAATTTCACCGTGTGTTGACACCACGTGCCTAATAAAATAACATTTATTTCGAGGTTCTCTTATCCGGGAGATTTTAAGAAAAACTACATGAAAACATAATCCTCTTGTTTACTTTTGTGATGTGTTTTATACATGGTTTTATGTTTTAAGTGTTTTTACCTTAATTAATTGTTAATCTTAAAAAAAATTATGTTTTTGCAAAAACTTATTGGTCAATCATTTTCTAATTATTTTATTAAGGATTAAAAGCTAATATCTTTGAATAAAAAACACAATTAATTTTAGCTCAAACTGAACTAAAAATGAACTAAAACTGAACTAATCAACTATTAATTTTCAGGAAGGGTGGTGTTGCTATGCCCATTACGAAATAAATAATTAACATAATAGGCTTTAAAAAACAAAACAAAAAAAATTACAAAACATCTTGATTTCCAGTTTAAGTTTAAAAAGTCAAGTCAAAACTCTTTTAAAAATGACTGAAAAATAAATGTTGTACTTTTTGTTAAAGGAATTTAAAAAATATTATTTCATTAATATTTTTTAATCTTAAAAAATAAATAAATAAAATAAGTTCCAAGCTTAGGAAAATTTACAATTGCTACGTTTTCTTTGAAAGTATTAAATATTTTATTCGAGAGAGAGAGAAAAAAACAAACAAACACAAAAACACTATTTAAAAAAAAATGATTATCAATAAAAAAATTAATTCAAATATTTCTAGGAAATGTAATATTTAACAATTTGCTGTTTTATTTCTACCAAGTAATGGAACTCTTATTTAATATGCATAAGAAATTGCAAATTATTGATTAATTGGTTATTTTTTTTAATTAAATCTTTTAAATTTAAAAGCCTAAGGAATCAAGTTGCCAACCAAAAAATCTTTGTATTATTTGGATTCTTTCGACTACTGTTTTCATCTTGAGCATTATTTTCACAACGTTTCAGTCGATGTAACCTCTGACCGTCTCCAGATTTGAAAATCTCTCTGTTGTTAACTGTTGAACTTAGAAATCTGCACAGAATTTTGAACTGAACCCTTTATTTAATTCATAGGAGTAGCATGCACATGTTCCGCCAGAAATGACCAGATAGTAGTCTGATGTTATTTGTGAGTAGTCTGCAAAGACTCATGACATAGTGAAATAAATACTTTGTAAAATTCAATTTCTCTATTATTCCTAATATTCATAAATGATCTCCCTGACAAAATTGTCTGTGAGATGGGTATATATGCTGACGATACCACGCTCTATAACAGACACGACAGCAAAACAAATGAACACATATCTAAAGAAAAACAACGAGTCTAAATTTTAAGAAAATTTCTCTATTTGAATTTCATTTTTTTAATTCTAATATATATTAATAATTTATATTTCAATTTTATTTAAAGAAAAATAGCTTAGCTTACAGAATCCATTTTAAAAAATATAAATAAAGCATTGACGATTACAACGAAGCGTTAATTTGACGACGAATCATTATCAAGACCAACTCAGACCGAAAAAGAAATTATTTTCTTGACCAGCTATTTTAAAAGTTCATTACTATCTGTAAAATGAAATTCGAACCATTATTTTATTTAAAAAAAAAATAAAACTAGGAAATATGAAGTCTTTAAATAATAAAAAGTGTAAAAGAAAAATATACGTTAATTTTTTTAACTATTAAATTAACAAATTTTATCACTAAATTCGAAAGTCAAGTTCTAAATTGTAAAAATCTAAATAAATTAAAACAATACTTACCTGATAAAAATTAATGAACATAGCTCCATATTTAAATTACAGAAATTGTAATTAAAATGGTTACATCTTTCATACATCGTTAAATAAAATCATTTTCTTTTATAAAGACAGTGTTAAAAATAGTTTTTACCGCATTTTAAAAGGAGATACTCTTCAAATTCAATATAACTGCATAACTTTCAGTTTAAATAAAGGAACCCACACAAAAAATTATCATTTTAAAAATGTACAAACTACACATTAGAATAAGAAAACTTTATTTAATTCTAATCGTTAGGTGAACCCATACAAAAACAAAACAAAAACAAAACAAAACATTTAGCTTAAATGTTTTGCTATATTTTATAAGACTTGATCTGACTGAAAATTATCTCCTCACCCACTTCTACTACGCCAAAACGTACCAACCCCAGGCTAATGAGTTGTGGGAAAAAGGAAAATGATTTGTGCGGGCTGCATACGTTTTTACGATGAACCGTACGTGGCCTGCGGATCACGTGTTTGTCGTGCATGGCTTAGACCACTCATTTTCTTAAAAAGCATTGGGCATCAAGCCTAAGTCTTGGGCAGCAATTATAATCCTCTCCTGATCATAGTGTGGCGATCCCTTTTTATAAAACCTTCCTTATTTATATAGTCCTAAGTGAATTCATCCACAAAATTCTTGGCACGCTATTGGTTAGCCTATTCTTCCAGTTTTTTTTGCAATAGACGTTCTTGGTGTGTTTTGGCTATTTATGTGTAAAATAATGTTCAGTGAAACAATTTTCACGATTTTTACAAAATTTCTGTTTGTTACTGTTGTATTGCGGTGTGTTATGCACGAGATACCCTCAATAAGTTTCCAGACTTTTTGTACAGGCATGTACAATTGTAGACTCTTGAAAATTTGGTATGTTATTGCGATACAAGTGTTCATCTTTTGTTTGTTGTATACTTTGTAATGTGTAAACATTCAAACATACGGTTCAACGATGGAAGACAATAACGGAACAAGACAGTTGTTTAAACCTAATGACGAATGGCATATTCTGTGGGGCACAGCTGATCAAAAGGCACATACCTTCTTCCATTTCCCCTCTTCTCTTTCATATTTCTTCCATAGTTTCCACGCTGCAAAAATAATTCTTTCTCTGAAGGAAAAGGTCATGACGCGAACTAATATGTCTTTGTATTAATATTTATTCACGCCCCTAGGTCTACTCCGGAGTTTTAACGCATTTCTCTAGAGTCTTACATTTTCTCTAGCTATCCATTCGAAACTCTTCCACGACACCTGATCTACCTGGTCTCTCTCCCAACTCAGTTACATGTATATATATAAAACTATCCCTCTGGTTGTTAACTGATGTCACAGGTCGATATTATTTTTATTCCAAATTAGCTGTTGTTTTGCTAAAACAAAAATTCCAATTTCTATTACATAAATAAACCCTGTAAAATTCTGTTCTAAACATCTAACTGGCTTAAATATCATTGTTTATTTTTCTGAAACTAAACTTCAACTGTCATTGTTGTAAAATATTTCTTCTCATTCTATAATTTTTACAACGTTCCTTTTTACTATTAAAAATTTCATAACATTGAGAATCGCAGCCAATTTCGTTTTATTTAGGTCATCCAGCGTTTTCCGAGATACCGATATTCAACATTACATATGCAATATGTATCACATGCTACGATAACGCATACACAGTTTTAATAATAAAAGTAACTCACATTAATATGAACGCAAATCCAATAAAATACATGTAGAAGGAAATTGGAAACATATTTGATAATTGCTTGGAAATTATATATTTTCAATACGGATTATATTGTCATGAGAATTGGACCAGCATTTTTATTTTATAAATGATATCTTAAAATAATTTCAAAACTTTGAATGTTAGTCCCTGAGCTGCTTTAGTTGAATGAAACATAAACGATTGAAAAATATAATGGATAATATAAGCCCATTCATTCTATTCACAGTGAAAAAATATATATAAAAAACTGACAAAGATTTTGTGGACGAATGTCCTAAAGCGTACAATTTAACACCAAATATTATATATATATATATAATATATATATATATATATATATATATATATATATATATATATATATATATATCCGCCCTTTGTAATTGATCTTTCTGGGAGACTAGCCACCCTCCTCACCAGGCAAGCTAGTGGGAGAACCAGTTTAGTCGCCGGTTACCCGACCATGCAGCAGGTAGTACTGGGTTATATGGTACCAGTAGCACATTACGTGACCTGACATATATATATATATATATAGATATATATATAGATATATATTTAGGCAGCATTTTCTCATTTAGACAAATATTATTGAAAAGCACGGAGTTATTCTGTTTTACAATTTTTCTTTTTATCATCCTCAGGCATATTGTAGAAATAAATGTAAAGATTGTTTTTTAATTTACTTATATATACATTTTTTTCCTAGTCACGTGGTAGCTTGTTACAAGTTAGGAGGGCGGACTTTTTTTTTTTTTTACATATATTAAACACATTTATATATACAAACACATATATACATTTTCAAAAATTTACCCCAAACATTTCAAAACGTTCCGGTTGCACTCATAATTAATATTATAGATAGAAGGACTTCTGTCGAAAGCGCTCGCGATTATGGATCCAACATATACAATTTCGAGAAGAACACAAAAAGGACTATTCGGAAATTGGAGAAGATAAAAAGGAAAATTGTAAAACAGAATAATTCTGTGCTATTCAATAATATTTGTCTATGTATATGTACACACACACACACACACACACACACACACACACACACACACACACACACACACACACACACGTATATGTATACACACACACACACACAAACACACACACACACACATATATGTATATGTATACACACACACCACACACACACACACACACACACACACACACACACACACACACACACATATATGTATATGTATACACAAACACACACACACACACCACACACACACACACATATATGTATATGTATACACACACACACACACACACATATATGTATATGTATACACACACACACACACACACACACCACACACAAACACACACACACATATATGTATATGTATACACACACACAAACACACACACACACACACACACACACACACACACACACACACACACACACACACACATATATATATTAGTGTTGGGATTATTAATCGGAATCGAAATCGAGAATAAACAATCGGAACTTTTTGGGGCATCGGAATCGGAAAAATTTGTGCTTATTTTCCGCTGCCAACAACAATTCTTTTAATTGGCTTTTTATTTGATTTTCTTAAAAAGAAAAATATAGTAATATTAATAGTGATTGTAATACTAAAATAGTGAATATCTGTTGATTTTAACCTATTAGTGAAACTAAAATCGATAGATCATCCCTCACAAGTGTACCTTTACGTTTAAGAAAATATCTGCACATTTAACATGTGTTTTTACGGTAATCGTGAAAAATAACAACTTTATAGTTAAATATGTAGAGATTTAGAAAGAATCGGAATCGGTAATTGTATCGGAAAAATATTGGAATCGTCACACTCCTAACACACACATATATATATATATATATATATATATATATATATATATATATATATGTGTGTGTGTGTAAAGTGTTTTTTCTATTTTGCGAACATGTTTTTACCTTCAAAATGAAATATCGATTCCATTATTTAGTTTTGGTTTATTGTATATATTGATTTTCGTCAAAATTTGAAATATTTGCAAATGCACACCAGCTTGGCCAAATAGCTCCACTGCCTTGTTGATGCCTTAGGAAAGACAAAGGCTAAGGGAGTAATCCCTGATAAAAATCCAGTTTAGAGTCCCGATATTCGGATGGTGAAGCAGTGCAACACTTTTCCAGTAACTCCTGCAGATGCGCTGACTCCGACCATATTGGCTTTTGCGTCATACTTTGTCTGCAACGCCGAGAAGGGAACTCTGGAAAGTGGGAAAACCTAGGTCTGCTTATCACTCGCTCAAGCATGCATGATGAAAGGCAACTCCAACGTTGACTTTATAGCCACAGCAGACGCCATAGTTCACCAAACTAGATTCAGAACGTCATTGTCTCATTAGACAGAAGGTTGCCATCAATATGGTGATTAGTTTCCTGACCTTCTGGGCCAGTAGAATTTCCGCTGTACAGCCTCTGAAGTATCTAGAATATGTTTACTAGTAATACTGTACAGGTGTCATGTTATATCATAAAGGTGATCGTGTGTTATCGTCTAGTCAAAGTTAATGTCGTGTGATCGTCTAGCTGTTCTTTCTATTAAATGATATTTTTTAAAATTACATTTTCACCCTAAACAAGACACATTGCCACTTTGGTGTAGGGGGCTACTATCAGGGGCAACAACTACTGGGGTACTATGTTGCGATTTGGGCAGCAAGATATCGGTTCACATTACACTTGAACTTCTGCATGTCAGTACAGTTGGGAAAGCAGGGACCTGGAATGGAATTCCAGAGTCTAGTGGTTCTGCGGAAGAAACTACTGGCGTAGAAAGACGTTTTACATCTAGGGATCTCTACTGTGTGGGGTGGGATTTAGCTGCCTGTCGGGTTTGTCGAGGGTGTTTACGTCGTGGGGGCACAAATATCTGCGGTTCGCCTGAGCATTCACCATTAAAATACTTGTAGAACAGGCAGAGGGATGCAACATTTCGTCGATGGGACAGAGGCTGAAGCTTAGATGCCAGCTCAGGGCCTATCAGATTGGCGACTCTCTTTTGAACCTTGTCAAGGAGCGAGAGACTAGTAGCCGATGCATCAGCCCAAATGTGACAACAATACTCCATACATGGGCGAATGGTTGCCTTATAGAGGTACAGGATACTTTCGGGTGTTAGTAGTTGTCTAGCACGGTAGAGAGAGCCCACCTTCTTCGCAGCGGCCATGGTAATGCTTTCAATGTAATTGTTCCAACTCATGTTTCCTGTGAAGGTTAGGCCAAGCAATTTGAAAGATATATTCTCAGATAAAGAGTCACTGGCCATTGCTATTGGTGGCAGAGAAGGTTTCTTGTAATTATTGAAGGAAACCAGTTTAGTCTTGGCAGCATTGAATGTGACCATCCATTTATATCCCCATTCCACTACAGATTGGAGGTCATCCTCTAGTGTTTTTGCCATTTCTTTAGATATGTGTTCATTTGTTTTTCTGTCATGCCTGTTTTAGAGTGTGGTGTCATCAGCATATATACCCATCTCAAAGGCAATTTTGTCGGGGAGGTCATTAATAAATATTAGGAACAATAGAGGTCCAAGGATAGACCCCTGAGGCACTCCCGCATTTATATCATATTGTTTAGGTGTACGACCGTCGAGGACAACCTGGATTTTTCTCTTATCTAAGAAGGATTTAATTATGCTAAGTATTCTACCAGTGATACCGTATGATCTAATTTTCCTGAGGAGACCCTCATGCCATACCCTGTCATAAGCCTTAGATATATCTAGAGCTACCGCTCTACCCTCCCCCGCTTTGTCCAGTGAATGGTATATACGTTCAGAGATTACAGTTAGGATGTCTGCTTGTCTTAATCCATATTGTTTGTCAGTCAGAAGTTTAGCATCTGTAAGGTGATGGACTAGAGCATGGATAATTATAGTCTCAAATATTTTGGCGAAAAGTGGGAGGAGGCTAATGGGGCGATAATTTGATGGGTCAGTTCTTTCACCAGAATTCTTAAAATACTGGTACCACAGAAGCAGTTTTTCAACAGCCCCGAAAGCAAGATTCATTAAGGCATTTGTTGTAGAGTTTGGAGAGAACTGGAGCTACTTCGGCTGAGCACTTTTTTAATAACACAGCTGGGATGAGATGGGGTTCACATGCTTTTGAAGTGTCAAGGGTTTTTTATGCCATTGTGTGTGTGTGTGGTACATGTATTTTTCAACATACATTCTGCGTCGTGGATGTTGGTCCATCTGGAAACATCTCGTGTCTTGGAGGGGAGACGGTACCTGTTTTGGACGAAGGTTCATTCACTCCAACACGATGAATTTGTTTTATAGTTTTTATTTTACTTTCCAGATGTCTCGCAGGAGATGGAAAGTGAATCTCTGGCTTGTATGATTTCTCTTGGTCTCATTTCTACACACGTCAGCGCCCAGTGAAGGGGAGGAGACGTCTGACAAGCTGCCCGTCGCGTTCTACGCCCAAACCAAATCTCCATGATTCAGCTAACCTGATCACGTGACACACGCAATCCGATCAGCTGATCTTGACCTCCGGTCAACGTGTCTCAATATAATTTACACCCCGCTCTATCTCTATCTCTCTCTCTCTCTCTCTCTCAATCCATTCTCTAACACAGGTACTTCTTTATTTGATTAGGTTTTACGAATATAATTGCGTTTCTAAGCGTTTTCTTGTCATTCCAACCTTTTTTATTATTCAATTTTCACCACAAACAAGGCACAGTGCCACTTTGAAGAAGTGGCTACTATCGGGGACATACGTTTTCAGGGACATTATGAAGGGAGATGAGTAGAAAAGTATTTGTAGAACAAGCAGAGGGATGCAACATTTCATCGATGAGACAGAGGCTAAAGCGTAGATGACAGTTCAGGACCTATCAGTTTGGCGACTCTCTTTTGAACCCTGTCCAGGAGTGAGAGTCAAGCAGCAGATGTACCAGCCAAAATGTGAGAACAGTACTCCATACATGGGAGAATGGTGGCCCTATAAAGGTACATGATACTTTCAGGCGTAAGTAGTTTTCTAGCACGGTAGAGAGAGCCCACCTTCTTTGCAGCAGCCTTGGCAATGCTTTTAATGCATGTATTCCAGTTCATGTTCCCTGTGAACGTTAGGCCGAGGAGTTTAAAGGAAGTACTTTCAGGTAATGTGTTCTTGGCCATTGCTATTGGTGGTAGAGAAGGTTTCTTGTAATTATTGAAGGAAACAAGCGTAGTCTTGGCAGTATTGAATGTGACCATCCATTTTTGTCCCCATTCCAATACAGATTTGAGTTCATCCTCTAGTTTTTCTGCCATTTCCTTAGATATGTGTTTATTTGTTTTCCCCTTGTGCTTGTTATAGAGCGTGGTGTCATCAGCAAATATACCCATATTCGAAACAATTTTATCAGGGAGGTCATTTATGAATATCAGAAATAATAAAGGTCCAAGGATAGACCCCCTGAGGTACTCCCGCATTTATATGATAATGTTTAGATGTACGACCGTTGAGGACAACTTGGATTTTTCTCTTGCTTAAGAAGGATGTAATTACATTATGCATTCTTCCAGTGGTACCATATGATCTAAATCTCCTTAGAAGACCATCGTGCCATACCCTGTCAAAAGCCTTAGTTTCCCTTCCAACTTCTCCGTTCAGTTTGCAATTGATGGCGTTTCCTTGATAATATCGTATCCAACAACTGCGCTCACCCCATCTTGGTTTACAACTTACCATTTTGGTAACATACTTTTGCTTTCAGAATCGGATAGCAATTCAGATGTAGTTTAAGTAATTCCATCCCGAATATTAAAAAGCCTGGACACAGTCGCAAAGTATAAAACATTTTTTTGTTTCTGAATTTTTGAGTTGCGGATTGATGTTTCGTGATATTTGGATTCTTCGGGCTACTGTTCTACACTAATTAATTTCACAACGTTTCCGCCTATATAAACTCCAACCATCTTCAGGTATATCTTGTCGAACTCGGAAATCTTTCTGTCGAACTCGGGAATTTGCACAGAAGTTTTATTGGAACCCTTTATTTAACCCATGACGGTAGCATGCTCAAGTTCTGTCATGAAGTTCTAAATAATTCATAATTGTATTTTTGTGTGTAGCCCGTATTGAGAATTGAACGTTCAATCTTCAGAAGAGTTAACTTTACAACTGGATTACACCAAGTACTTTATTTGCGGACAATTCTAGTATTAATTTAAGGAACTGTAGACCTATTTTTTTTAGTTCGAAAGAAAGATTCTCGGGTTCGAAAAGATACCACTTAAAAGGTCGGAGGTCACATTGATCGAAACGTTATGAAAATAACACTCAAGACGAGGACAGATGCCTGTAGAATCCACATAATACGAATAAACTATTTTAGTTAGGTAAGACTTACCATAAATAATGCTAAATGTTTGAAAAAAAAGAAGATTTATTATCATGTTGTACATTTAATTGTTTCATTATTTATTATATATATAAAAGTGAACGTGTGTGTGTGTGTGTGTGTGTGTCTGTGTACATTTTCCTATGCAATAACTCTGTCAATTTTCAGTCTACAAACTCGAAATTTGATACACAGGGTACTGAGATTTGGAAAAATCTTTATAATCAATTTTCGGCCAGAAATTTGGCTGTTAAGGGGTCGAAGTTCAACGGTTTGACCTTTGACAATTCTACCAAACTCCTCCGACAATTTTGGATTTAAACACTTGAAATTTTAGATATAGGTTCCTTGGACATGGATCTAACTTAATAATGTAATTTGAGCCCAAAACAATAAATATTAAGGGGTCATAATAGGGGTCAAAGTTAAAAAAAAAATGACCGCTTTTTTTTTTGCTCAACATGCACCTCTAAACACCCGGGCAACGCCGCGCTGAAATGCTAGTATTCACTATTTTAGAAATTATCTAATGTAAAAATATATTAACTCTAGCTTTGTAATAGAGCTAATTTCATATAAAAGTTTTGGTCAATCATATCGTAGTTCCCTATACAGGTTTTATTAATCTTCTAGAACGTCGTAGAGAAGATTGTACACCCCCCACACACACATTCTCTCACACACACACTCTCTCTCACACACACATACACATTCTGTCTGTCTGTCTGTCTGTTTGTCTCTCTCTCTCTCTCTCTCTCTCTCTCTCACACACACTCTTCATCAACTAGATGAATGAACCTTTTCTGACTTTCAGAAATTTTTAGAAAATATGTTACCCATAAAATTAAAATCATCTAATTTTGAGATTTTCGACGCCAACGTTTTCGCACTGTGTAAATTAAAATAATGATGACGGATATGTTACAAATTATTCTAATTTTCTCATAAGAATAACAGGATCATAATGATTTGTCCCAATACTTGGCGGGGACATAATATTAATTTGTTTAAAATATATATTCTTAATACTAGCACATATTGCGAACCGGATTCTCGTAAGTGTCCAATAGGGCTGGACCACAAACTTATGCAAACCACCGAAATATGCCGAACGTTGGTCAAATTGATCAGCCAATCCGAAAGCGACAACACACGATTACCTCATGAGAAGCAACATAATTAACAGACGACTTTTGATAAATTGGAAAATAGGGGGAAAAAGAAAGACATTTTTGTTATCAATTTTAGATCAGGAAGAAGCACACGGCAATTAATCTGACTATGCTAGACAAGTTAGTACAGACTGTTAACAGAACAAACTAATATTATCTGAAATGAGGTGGAGGAGGACATGCAGTAGGTGTATCAGAATTTTTGGACAAATCGCCATTGAAAACTTTTCATTAAATAGACTCTCGATGTATACAAACTTCTAACAATATGAAAATGTAATTTCAAACCATAAATTTTTATTTCAATAAAATGACGAAAGACCAAAATTTAATATCATAAAAGGTTTCACCGAAAAAAATATACACTTTTTTTTCATCCGTTTTATTAAAAAAAAGTTCACAAAAAACGTAACTCGTGTGGATGTAATATATATATATATATATATATATATATATATATATATATAACTGTGAAAAAATCACTTACTTGTTCCAAATTATTAATATTTGATTGCTTCTAATGTTCCGGTATGAGAATTTAATTATATTTATATATTATATTCCATGTATTTTTTTAAATGAAAGGATTTTTCAACCAAGTACCGTGTCTCCGACGTTTCTTTATCAGCCATTAAAATACCCGTGTGTAAAAAGCATTCTTACTTTGATATGTACGGAAGTATGGAAGGGGAAGAAAAACCCGTTTCAATGAAGCCTAATCTCCCTTGTGTACTTTTCACATATTTCAGTAGAAGTCATTATTGTGCTATCATACTTGCAAATTTTATATTTTTCATTTATGGATTTTGACCATTTACACATTGACCGAGCGACTTATTTTCGATTTTTTTTACTATCTTAGAGAAATATCAGAACTTTCTTTTTAATATATTGTCAGTCTTAATTACTGAGAGAATTTTTTTTTAAACATCGAAAAAAAAAAGAAAAAAAAAGCAATGACTAAAATAGAATAAAATATCCTCAGCGTCCAATATTGAATGGAAAATTATAAGCATAAAATAAACTCCAACTTAAAAAAAAACAAAAAAAATATTCACCTGGTTTTCGAAAAAAATAGGATCTACACTTTGAACTTTACAGGTAAATTGGCAAAAAACTATTCTTTTTTTTTTTTTGAAATTTGAATATTTTATTTATTGACCTTTTATGTTCCATTTGTGATATATAAAACTTTGTTACATTAATTAATTATGTAAATCTAAATAGACATTTCAAAATGGGGGGGGGGGGTATTAAAAAAACGTTTGTCTAAAATATTATCTTCGGTTTATTGGAAAGAGCATAACATTTCCCATTGACCCTGAAAATATCGTAAAAATTGAATCAATAGATAAATTTTGATAGATGTTTAAAGTTAAAATATTGAAAAATATTTAACTCGTAAAAATCAATTGATTTCATTACATAAAAAAATGGCTGCCTAGAAGCGTGCCGGCACTTTGTAAACACTGGTTTTTGAAAGATAAAAAATAATATTTCTATTACTTTTTATACAACTTTAATAGTTTATTTTGGAAGTATAATCCACCAAGAAAATAAACAAACCACTTTTAAATGAGGAATTACGAGTTTTTTTTTATGTTATTCACAGTTTCGTGTTGGGGGTGTCTAAAATTCCCCCAAAATTCTGATACACCTAGACATGCACTCACCCTAAAAAAATCTGAAGAAGAGAATGTGGGATGGGCTCAGAAAATACCGTTACCGATTGGAGGATCTAAATTTAACTCTAAACCCTAATCCTAACCTTAAAACCCTAACCCAAAATGTTAGGAAATAAATCGAACATAAGAAAGAAATATGGTAAATTATATTGTAGACACGTTTTACCGGAAGTGAGGGTCAGGTGATCAGATCTGCGTGTGAGTCACGAGATCAGGTTAGCTGGAGATAGTGAGTTTGGGTGTGGACGTAGAGAAGAACAAGCAGCTTAACAGGTCGCTCCCTCCCCTTCACTGATGGTGGTTGGGGGCGCTGACATGTGTGAAAATAAGACTTTGGAAGAATCACGCAAGCTAAGACATTCACTTTCCATTCTTCTGCGATCGACACCTGGAAGGTGAATAAAAACTATATAAAAACGATCATCGTCTGGGAGTGAATGAATATTCGTTCCAGTCTCACTCCAAGAACAAGATGAATTCCAGGTGGACAAGATCGACGACACATGAAATTAAAATATGTCAACAATACATGTACCACACACACACACACACACACACACACACACACACACACACACAACTGCATATGAACAATTAGATATGAATATATCACAAATAGACAGCAACATTTAGACGATTATACAACAATACCCATTTTATGATAATAATACAACAAAAACCCCCTCCCCCAATTTTTTCTATTCACACGAGAAAAATAAATGTTTCTACTTATTTACACGCACACACACGCGCGCGCACACACACAAACACTATTTATTCATAAAACTTACGGTAAGTTGTTGTTGTATTTTATTTTATTACTTTTTCATTTTTTAATTGTAGTTCGTATCCAATGAATGTTGCTATTTTCTGTTTTCTACCGTTTTAAAGATTTGCTCGGCGACGTTCGGCATATTCCGGTGATTTGCGTCAGGTGCCAGTTAAACCCGAGCGGACAATTACAGAAATCCGGTTCTCAAAATGCACTAACACCACATTAGTCCTCGCGCGAAAGAGCAGGGCACAAAATGTTTTAAATAATAATAATAGAATAACAATAACAAAGACTTTCGCTGGCGAGGACTACTATTGAGCGGAACCAGTTATACAGTCCTTTTGAAATTTTCATCTCTATTTTTCTCGTTATCTACTGAATATTTTAATGAAACCTACATGAAATATGTTCTTATTAAATTGTAAAGATTTTATATTCTAAAAAAGTTTAAAAAAATTAATCTAAAAAAGTTATTTTAAAATTTTTGTTAAAAAAATCAGATTTTCTCATTATTCAGACATGTATGGCAAAGATGGAGTTGCAAAAAAGAGTTGTGGTATGAGGAGAAATACAAACTGAAACAGAGAGAATATTCAGATCTGTAATAATACAAAGAGGGGGTTGCAAAAATAAGTAGTGGTGTGGGGAGAAATACAAACTGAAATAGATAGTTTTTTTTATAAATACATGCAAAACCACATTCATTTTTTTTAAATCCAAATAAATTAAATAAAATATAATTTAAAAAAAATACGATACAAGTTAGAAAAGCATTTCATACAAGTCATGAAAATTGTTAAACAAAATGTTTTTACTATAGGCTTTAAAAATAAAGGTACAAGATTCAATTTGAAATTTATTTATCTTCGAAGTGCACTTTTATACATTTTACAAAGTAAGGTATTAAATTTTTATATCTTACTGTGTAAAATTTATGAAAGTGCACTTTGAAGATAAATAAATTTCAAATTGAATCTCGTACCTTTATTTTTAAAGCCTATAGTAAAAACATTTTGTTTAACAATTTCCATGCCTTGGATGAAAGGCTTTTCTAACTTGTATATATATGTTTCTTAAGTTAATTTTTACTTTGCTGAGTTTTATAGACAAATTAATCTTTAGTTATATCGGAAAGCTGCCACTTCGTATATTTTTATGGAAAGACATCTATTTCTTTCCTTCGATTTATTTGGCGAATAAAACAGTGAAGTAGATTCCTTTTTTTCTAAATCAGAAAATTCATTTGTCTAACAGTTTCGAACTTTGCTATTATTAATGTTCCGATTGTATTGCTTACGAGTAAACAACTGTTATTTTTAAAATAGACATCAATATAGAAAACCTTAACGTTGTCGGAAAATATCTCAATTTATAACTGCTCTGGAATTAAATAATAGTAGTTAGAATGTCTAGTACTTAAGTTTGATTACGTAACTATATATATATATATATATATGTATATGTATAAGGAATGTAAAAATACCAGCGGTGGTTGACGTTATGTTTGGAGAAAAATAGAAAAACCGAATGAAATTATTAAAATAATCAACGTTTCGTCCTTATTTCAGAGGACATCTTCAGGATAATTGAAGTAAAAATGTAAGAAAAGAAAAAGTCATAGATCGTACGATATATATATATATATATATGTGTGTGTGTGTGTGTGTTTTGAAAAAAAAGAAGTAAAAACCCGAATGAATTTATGAAATAATCAACGTTTCGTCCCTATTGCAGAGGATATCTTCAAGATATTAAAAGGAAAAATGCATAAAAAGAAAATGATCATAGACCATACGAAAATGAAAAGAAAATAGTGTTAGAATCTTTTTATGCATTTTTCCTTTTAA
Source organism: Euprymna scolopes (assembly GCF_053919585.1). Lineage (NCBI taxonomy): Eukaryota > Metazoa > Mollusca > Cephalopoda > Sepiida > Sepiolidae > Euprymna > Euprymna scolopes. The sequence goes on from NC_136491.1 coordinate 114,624,709, forward strand.
TATCCTGAAGCCGTCCTCTGCAATAGGGACGAAACGTTGATTATTTCATAAATTCATTCGTTTTTTTTTTTTTTTTTTCAAAACATAGCGTCAACCATCGCTGGTATTTTTATTTTATACACACACACATATATATATATATATATATATATATATATATATATATATATATACGTTTTATTTTTTATTACCGTATCTTTCTGTTAAGTTACATTATTGTTTCCGCTACCGGTAGCGGAAACATTAATGTAACTTAACAGAAAGATACGGTAATAAAAAATAAAACGCATATTTGCTCTACAAGAGTATTGAGCACATTCTTCAGTTTTTATTAATTACCATTTCCACTATATATATATATATGTATATATATATATATATGTATATATATATGTGTATATATATATATATATGTATATATATATGTATATATATATATATATGTATATATATATATATATATATATATATATATGTATATATATATGTATATATGTATATATGTATATATATATGTACATATATATATATGTGCATATATATATATATATATATATATATATATATATATATACGTACAGATATATGGTTTCGCTATTTTATTTTACGGCATATCAACTCTTTTCATGTTATTTAATGCCGAATTCAGTTATTTTGGAAATAGTATTTATGTTGCATTTAGTTATTTTTTTTTTAGATAGCTTTTATTCTTCAAGCTCTTTGTGTCGCTAGTTTGTAGTGTTTGGTTTGGTTTTGTTGTTTTATAGTGGATTTTGTCGTTTTTGTTTTCTGTCCTGCAGAACATGACGGAGTTTTGCAATGAGAGAGGGAAAAGGATTACAGTATTAATGTTTTGTGCATTTTAAGTTAAGAAACCAGTCAAAAAGTGTGTGTGTGTGGGGGGGGGGGAAATAAAAAAGAGAAAGGGGAATTGGGAGGAAAGAAAAGGGAGAAAAGGTAGGTTTTTTTTTTCTGTTTTTGGTTTTGCAGAACATAAAGTTTTGCAAAAAGAAGTAGAAAAACAAAAAGCATGAATGTTAGGTGCATTTCGCCCCAGGAAGCCAATATCTTCAGACAGCCTGATCTGGTAGCACCAGAGGAATGTGTCTTAAAACAGAGAGGGGCGGTTATGTGTTTCCAGATGTTGTTAAATTGGGTTATAATCTACAAGATGCATGGCAAAGCAGAGAGGGATAGATGGGGTTTGTTTCTTTTACCTTTTGCGGCAGTGAATTTATCTCTTGTTCACGCATTCTTTTATCTTTTAAACGATTTCTTGTCACCATTTTTTTTTTCAGTTGAAGTTGAACAGAGCGCGTAAAGTTATGGCCTGATAAATTATCTCCGACTGTGTTGTTTTTCACGCATACGTTTTGTTTTTGGTAAAAGCACTTAAGGCAAAAATCATAAACAAACGCTTCCACTTGTCTCGTTTTGATGAAACAAAAATTAAAAAAAACAACAAAAACAAAAAAAAACAACGAAGCAGAAATGGTTTTGTTTTTTTGTTCGTACTTAAGTTTCGTCCGAGTCGATTAAAAGCAAACTAACTTGCGCAAGGCCCTAACAAATGATATACTGACAAATTAAACAAAAAAGTTACACCTTTTTTTTTTTTTTAGTTTACATCTTTTCTTATTTAGTTCTTTTCATCGTTTTATTTTACGGCTTATTAACCCTTTCGGTTTATGATGTTAGGCTTTTTACTTTTATTCATGATGTACATCAACTAGGTGCCTTCAATAAGTTTCCAGACTTTTTTCAAATGGGCATTTTTATTGATGTTACACACATGGGACTCTAGACCCCCTACAAGTAATCTCCAGCTGCAACGCACTTGGTGTATTGTTCTAACAACTTTTGGAAAGCACCATGGAAGTCCTCTTGTGTGAGCGCGTCAATGGCCCTTGTCACAGCCTCTTTCATTGCCTTAATTGTCTCATAACGACAACCTCTAAAGTTTTTTTTTTGAGCCTAGAGAATAACCAAAAGTCATAGAGCGCAACGTTTGGATTATAGGGAGAATGAGGAACTGTCTTGAGGCCCATTTTGGTCAAATAGTCTGTGACAAGGGTGGCGTTGTAGACTGGTGTATTCGTGCAAATCTTCTGCATCTTCCGTTCTTTGCGAATAATTGTGTGTACAGTCTTCACATTGACATTAAACTATGCACTTATTGTCTCTATAGACACCCGAGGTCCTTCTCCATTAAATTCATAATTGGACCTAACAATTCTAGTGTTCTGATTTCCTTACTCCTCCCATACCTCTCATCATCCTCCACAAACTCCCTACCTTTCTTATGTCACTTAAGAACTGATGCTCGATTGAAGTAAGATGGTTCAAAAGCATTCTGAAGCATTCCAGAAATATATATATGAAAGTCTTCTCTCATAAACCGATATCTTCTTTACCCTCTCACACATCACACAAATAATACAATAATTTTCAACACTAAACAAACTAAGAATTCCAACCATACAAACCATTTTAAACTATAAAACAAGCGTTTTATGTCGTTGTTTTATGTGTTTTGTGTCATTGTTTTTAATGTTTGTTTTATAGTTTGTGTTTTATTAATATAAACCACAAACTATAAAACAAACATTAAAAACAACGACACATTTCCAAAGCAAGCTTATATCCAATGCAAACATATACAATGTCCAATTCCATAATTGTCATCATATATATGTTGCTGAAACTTAACATGGATTAGAAAAAAAAAAAGGCTAAAAAAAAGGTGATAATGAAAAATACCAATTCCCTGAATGCATTATTCTCTCATACATTGCAACATGATCATTCTTTCAACTTCACACAAGCAAAAATCGTTAAATTTATCTCATACGAATCTCGAGGAAAACTTCTTGAATTAGCGCTTATCGTAAACTACAACACAGCGCGGAGGTTGCTACAATTTATCGCCTTTAATAAGTAAACTCATTAAATGAAATGGATGAACTAATATTAAATGAACAAAATTTAAATTTAGACACAGGTTAACTCACTTCCACAATAAAAATATTACGTATAATAATTATTATTTGTGATAGGTCAACAAATAAAACAAAGATACACTCATTTTATTTAAATTACACATCACCATTTAAATCATAACGGCTATATTTATTCAAAAAAGAACATGAATTATATCATATTTTAATTATCTCAATAGCTATATGACGTTAAAAATCTCACTTACTCTACAATGCTAACACTTTTTGATATGCCGACTTTTTCGTTCTGAAATAGCACAAAGACATCATTTTCACAACAAGTATATTTTCAAATATTGTACTGGTGTTTTCTTTAATGCCAGTAATTTAATCACCCCGAGGAAGTCTTGAAATAAAAACAAAACTTTGATAAACATATAGCTTGGTTGTTCCTTTTACATCTCATCAAAATATTATTTCATTTATTTTCATTATATGTATATATATATATATATATATATATATATATATATATATATAGAGAGAGAGAGAGAGACAGACAGACAGACATACATGGAGAAAGAAGAGTGTTAATTGAGTGAGAACTTATCTAACTTATTAATTTTCTTAACTTAGTCGTATGAATGTGCATTGAGAGACGCAAACGAACAAAGTCTTGAAGCAACATTCACTTAGATTATTTACATTATTAAGCGAATCTCGTCGGTACCGCTCCCAACGAGAGACTGCCAAGAAATTCTTTTCTTTCACCTGAACACGTGATGTCACTTCGGAACGTGAAGACAGCATCAACGATTATCCATGGCATACCATGAATTCAGTTCAACTCAATATATTTGGCAAAAAAATAAAACTATCATGCTTCACTTGTCATATTGAGAAGGGCGGTAGAAATTTATACAGAAGCGGATACAATATCCCAGCATCTGTCCAAATTCGCATTAAATTGTTGCTTTGTTGGTGCATTTATTACCTCATTTGGAAGCTTGTTCCAAGTTCCAGGGACCCGGATTGAGAAAGCAGCCCTCCTTTTGTTCAACCGAAATCGACGGTGAAATAGTTTCTTGTAGTGTGCGCGTAGACGTCTTTCTGGCTGAAGAGTGAATAGTATGTTTCATAGTATATCGCAATGCTATTGAGGATATTGTAAACCAAAATGAGAAAATTAGATCACCGCGTAATGGTTAGTACTCAAGAGATAAACAGTTAAGCCTTTTTGAGTGGACTTTCATATAGCAGTTGCGATAGATCCCGCACCATTCGAGTAGACATTTTTTTAAAACTCTCTCTAGATGATAGATATCATGTGTTAGATATGAAGGAGAGGTCTGTATGCGACGATGCATCCGTTCAGTCTCTGAAGACAAAGGATACCTTCTGTAGGAGCAGCCGCGTGTGTAATTGTGTGGCAAGGGTTGCGCAATTCCAACCACATCTCTCTTTAATCGGCACTGCTTGAGTCTAGTGGCAAGAAGTCCAGGACAACTGGAAAAAATGTCGAGATAAGCGGAGAGCACATACAGCACATGGAAGTCCTAAATGGTTACCAATCTGATACTGACCAGGCTCATCGTTTCTTAACTTCGGTGATCTGACGGGAACCGGTGTGTCAAACTCTGCCGTAAAGCAGAGCTCTGAACACCATACTTTAACAGTGATCTACGAGAGAGACATTGAGATATGTTGACATGTTTCCCCATGATTAGACCGTCAATAGCTTTCATCTATTAAGGATCCGAATTACGGAACGATCCAAACGATAATAGGATTTTATACATTTATTGAAACTGGCCATTCTCTATAGTATAGTATATTCGTATAGTCGAAAGCGAACAGTGACTGCCAGTTTCTCGATTTGTATTTTTCAAGCCTTGTGATCACATGATCTGAAGAACGCAAGACGAGAAACTACTATTTACCGTGCAGTGTTAATCTTGAATCTGTGTTTCTAAAATCAGATATGAATAAGTTTACACACACACAAACACACACACACAAGTATATATATATATATATATATACACACACACACACACATATATATATATATATATACACACACACGCACACGCACACACACACACACACATATATATATATATATATATATATCTTCCATAATATAAAGCTGAATGTCTGTGTGTATGTGTGTGTGTCTTGTCACGAATAGGCTCCTATATGGTTGACTATTTAAAAAAACTGATTACATATAATGATAGATGTATCGAGACACAGGAATGGGTATGTTTGATCTGGCAGAACAGTGGTTCATTAAAATTGTGGGGTCTGCGTTCGCGCCTGGTCCACAAAGTATGGAAATAAAAAAATTTAAAAATTAAAAAAAAACAAACGTTTACAAGTGTTTTTGATATAGATGTACATAAGAATACTTTGATAAGTATGTTTTAACTTAAATAGGGATGGTATAATAAAATTGTGCGGTCTGCGTTCGCGCCTGGCCTCCATAGAATGAAAATAGGCACAAACTTTAATAAAGACTTTTCATATCTATCTGCGTAAGTATAGTTTGATAATTATGTTTCAGTTTGAAGAAATATGGTATAATAAAATTATGAGGTGTTCGTTCACGCCTGACCTCCATAGAATGGAAATATGTCACAAAGTTTAAGAAGGTTCTTTAATATAGATCCACAGAATATTGTGATAAGTGTTTCAGTGTGAACAGGTATGGTATAATAAATTATGGGGTTTATCTATTTTATTTTTACTTTCATCACATTTTGCTTTGGTTTTGATACCCCCAAATTCGAAGCTATCTAATTGCAACCTTTCCTTTTCATAACCTATCATACTTTAATAAATCAGAGTCCATTTTTTGTAGTCTGTTTTTGAACCCAGTGAACGACGGGTACTTTTGCTAGTATATATATAAAAGGTGTGCATATCTAATATATATCCGTTGCTGTTGTTAATTTATTAGCAGTTTTTAAACGCTACTTTTTGTATTTAATTTCGCTTCCTAAGCTTTGTTTTGCATCACCTCCCACCTTTGGGAAGGGGACACTTGTGTTCTTTTATCAAATGTTGATATATAGCGCTAGTATTGTTTAAATGCTTGGTGATTCGCCGGGACAACGTTGTCGTTGTGTGCCCAATGTATGTATTATTCATATATTTATTTTCTGAGTTACATTCTCCCAGAGAGCATTTGAATCCATACAGTACATTGGTTTGTGACAAAGGTTTTGTAGTCGGTGATGAGTTGTTTCTAATCATGAGGTTTTGTGCTCGATATTTTCAATTGCATTTGTGAGGTAAGTTGTCATTTGATTTTGGTAAAATATATTAATGGAGTTTGCATTCCGGTGCTGGCTAATTATAAAAGTTTTCAAGGGATTGTAGCATTCGTTTTATTTGTTCATCAACAATGTAATTCGGAAATGATGAGTACTTGTTTAATGTTTTTATTCAAATGAGTAGTGCTTTTTTGTGAATGACATATATATAATTGAAAAAACAAACATAATTTACAAAAACAACGTATATATTACGCATATATTTATATATACGTAAATAATATATATATATATATATATATATTTATATATATAGTAATCATACAGCTTCTGCGAAAATTTAGAGATGGTAATTAAAGCACATAATAACAAAATAATAAATAAGAGAAATAAAAAAATAATAACAAAATCAATAATAAAAAAGTGAAAAACATGATAAAAATAAAACTAATACAAAGGACAAAAATAATAACAAAAGCAATAATAATAATAATAATAATAATAATAATAATAATAATAATAATAATAATCCAAACCCAATCAACAACTCTAATAGAAATAAAAATAAAAATACTAATAATGAACAAGAGAAATGCAACTGTAGATTCCACACACTCCTCTTTATCCTAAAATAAATGTCTAACCAAAAGCATAGTTTATCAGGCCACAGTATTCGCAAAAACCCGAATAACAAGAAATATTACGCAGGTATGACCTCCTTAGACTTCAAAACCAGGTATTATGACCATAAAAGTACGTTAAAAAAGCAAAACAAAACAAAACAAAATAAAAAAAAACAAGAATAAAAACAGCACTAGCAAACCAATACTAGGAACTCAAAGTAAGTGGACGTTCACCGATAGACGAATAGAAAATAGTAAGATTAGCAAGTTCATTTAGAGACCTAGACGATCCATGTAGATTATGCGTAAATGAAAATTTGCTATCCTATTCTTTAAAGAACCTCAACATCTATTAAACTGTGTGAAAGAAATAGCAAACAACTGCGTGCACAGATTATACTTTACTCTAGGATAGGCATACAAAATAAATTTTGAAACTGACGATAGAAATAAATAAATAAAATAAAAAATAAAATAAACATATATATTCATAATATGTCTCTCTTTCCCCCCCTCTCTCTAACACACACACACACACACACACTCTCTCTCTCTCTCTCTCTCTCTCTATATATATATATATATATATATATATATAACATAATATCCGATATATAGACTAAAACACAAAATAACATATCTAAATACACCTAGGCTTAAAGTAGGTCCATTTACAACAACAAAAGGATATCTACCCTTCCCATAAAACACCCAAAGGTGAACCGGAGGTAAACTGTGCCTTTATCCTGTAAGTGCTCGCCCATTGGCTGATTAAGCTGGGCGTGGTGGCAACTAAGAAGCTAATTTGCTGACTAGAAAATTCAATAGCATGTGCGTGTATATAAAGGCGCGATAACCACAATGTTTCACATAAGCCTGACGAATTCTCACGAGAATGAAACGCGGAATATTCTGTGTAGCTTAATTGCCATATATATTTTCACAATTTATTATATATATGTGTATAGAAGATATATATATATATAATATATATATAATATATATATGCATATATACATATATAGTATACATGAATATATATATGTATATAAACAATAAATATGAATATATACATATAAAATATATATATACAATATATATATACAATATATATATGCGCTACATATATGTAATATATATATATACAATGTATATATATACAATATATATATGTATATATATACAATATATATATGTATATATATACAATATATATATGTATATATATACAATATATATATGTATATATATACAATATATATATGTATATATATACAATATATATATGTATATATATACAATATATATATGTATATATATACAATATATATATGTATATATATACAATATATATATGTATATATATACAATATATATATGTATATATATACAATATATATATGTATATATATACAATATATATATAGTATGTATATACAATATATATATAGTATGTATATACAATATATATAAATATAGTGCATATACATACATACATACATACATGCGTACATACATATATATACACTATACATATGCAATATATATAATGCACATGTGAGTTGATTATCAAATAGTTATTCGGAGATAATATTCAAGTGCACACTTCACAAATATACAGTACTAAGTAGTTTTGAAAGTAAAATCGCCTCGATTTGGAACGGAGTTCTGTAAAGGTTAAGTTGTGTTTGACGTTCTAAAAATAACAATTCAAAGAATTCTCGTCTTCGATAGAGCAACGAGAATGATACTTTCGATTTCCACATGAAGTCTTTCAGAAGAATGAAAAGGTTGTTTGGCTGTTTTGTTTTACGGCATATCAACTCTTTTCCAATTATTTTATGCTGAATCCAATAATTAGAAAAAAGTTTTTACGATTCAAGTTATTTATATTTTTAAATGGTGATTGGTTTAGTTGTTTTGCTTTAGGGCATATCAGCTTTTTCAGGTTATTCATTGCCAGATCCAGCCATTCCGGTAAAAGTTCTTTATATCTTTAAATATTTATTTATTGTGTTTTTTTTTTTTGTAGAGCAAAATTGTTGTTTTTGTTTTGGTTTGCAGGACATGATTCAGTTTTGCAAAAAGAAAGGAAACAAAAATATAACATCAAAATTTGGCGCATTTTAGTCAGGAATCCGATATCTCAAGACAGCCTGATCTAGTTGCACAGGATTAGGAAGAGTAAAAGAAAAGGAGGAATAATAGAAATAGTGGGAAAAGGAATAAGTAGCAGTTGCAATAGTAGTAGTAGTAGTAGTAGTAAAGCAGTAGGAGTAGTAGGACATTTCAAATATGGTAACAAAACGCCAGTAGAACATCATCGCAATTTCTTACCCAATATTTTACACAAGGATTTAAATACACCCCGGAACTAATGCACAAACAAACAATGTTCCGCGTATGCCACCATCTTTGCTTTTCATTGCAGCAAGGTATGGAACAATGCTTGAATCTGAGGATCGCCATTGTGGCTGGTAAAAAAATAGACATCAACGGTTCCATCGGGATTCTCCAAATAATTGAAAATAAATCAACCCCTAACACCGAAGAGAAGTTAATGCCTGTGAAGATATACCCTATGGGGGCCATATTAAACGATTCACCCCAGAAAGGTCTAATGTTTCAAGTCAGTACCTAGGTTTTCAGACTGATCGCCGATGATGGATCCTCGGTTGATATCAGAATTCTGGTACAGAATCAGCCCAACAGAAATTAATTAGAATAATAATAATAATAATAATAATAATAATAATAAAAAAACACCATTATAAAATCATACATGAAACGCCATTATAAAACCATGCACGAGACAAATATTAACCTAATAAAAATTGCTGTGGTTGATGTCAACTTTTTGATTAAATTCGTTGTGAATTAAGAGCGAAGAATGTAAAGGTAAGTAAGAGGAAATTTCGACTGACGACCCCTAAAAAGCGGACGTAATACCTCGTTCTACATCTCCACAAATAAGGGTTTGATGATTAGGGTCATTGAATAGGTCATTGCTGGAATGCTGATATGAAAATGTTAACCGAAACCAGGTTCTTGGGATTATACATTCACATATTTGACGTTTAAATTAATATTGCGTACGCATTCTAGTGATACATATTAACTAAATGCCTTTTTGAGGTTATATTCATTTTGATATTATCATTTAATATTATAAATAGGATATGTTATAGACAAAACCTCTTAGAAAGTCATGAGGATGACCTTATCTAGAAGTAAGCTAAAAATAGTGAAAAAGGAAGTTCATAAAAATTAGGCGGAAATGACATCAGAAAAAGAGACAACGATGATTACAAAATGTGTATCAAAATTGCCTAACAAAAATATTATAATCAAGCCATGCACTTAAAGTAAATAATGAATCAACTCCGTTTTTCACCCACTTTTCATTCCCCCAGTTTTGACTTTGCAGCTTACTGGATGATCAAATATGGCCGATATGAATGAATCATTGATATCTTAAAAGATCTCGTATTGAATTAATTAATTGAATAGTTGATGTGATAATTATACTAGTTATAGTTAAGCGATTGTCATTGGTCTGACAGGACAGCAACACAAATGCATGACACTGACCCTATCAAGAAGTCAAGGTATGATTTAGAGTTGCTTAAATGATTTTTTGTAAGCAAATGATTCGGCAAAAAATCACTCAATAGTATCCATTATGGCAATCAAGCATCTTGTACTAAAAAATAAATTATTTTTAAATCGATGGCGGATTTTTTTCTTTTTAGAAATTTAAATAGGAGAGGTATAAACCTCTATAAACACTGTTTCCTTTTCTAAATCTTAAAAAAATTATATCTTTTTTCTTTTCGTGTCAAACCATGGTTTTAGAAGAAAATGCATCGCCCGAGAAACTTGGTTTTCCCTGATCTATCCCCGCAAAGAATATCATCTCCGACCTGCGAGGAACTCGGAATTCCACAAAACAACCTGGATGCTGCAATTGGTCTCATCGATGAATGCCGTCAGCAACCTCATCTTCATCATCATAGGCAAGCCGCCGCAAACTCTCCCCAGCAAGACGTTTCTTACCAGGTGTTTACTGATGTGTCAAATAATGCCAGGTGCGAATCAAAGCTTTTCTTTTTACACATTTTTATTATTTATATACGTATGTACTTATAGTTTTTATTGGCATTTAAAAAAATAGTTTTAATCGACTTTCATAATTAAATTCATCAATTTTTATGTTGTAACTCATCACGTACCTGTAATAAAAATTGGTGAATTTATTGAGAAAAGCGATGAAAACCGTTTAGGAAACATTTAAGTGTACCTTCTTCCCCATTTAATTAAAAAAAATGTAACTCATCACGTGTCCGATGAAGACTCATGAGAGTCAAAAACGTTCACAAATATGGCGCGTTCTTTTTCATACTAGAGCCGAACATTAGATCTTTGGCCCACTAGGTTGAAATGATGAATAAAAACGAAACAAACAGAAATTGCCAGTGTTGTCTAATCAAACATACATAAAAAAGAGAGAAAAAAATTACAACTTTTATGATTATATAAAAAAGACAATCTATCATACTAAAGCTGTGCTAGGTTTCTGAATTTTTGAGATGAGGATTAGTTATTCATATTATTTGGATTCATCGGACTACTGTTTTCATCTTGACTGCCATTTTCACAACGTTTCGGTCGATGTCACCTCCGACCTCCTTCAGGTTTATCTGGTCGAAAAGTTGTGCTAATCAACGTTTGTGTTTCTAAGCTTTGGAAGGAACTCAACAATCTTAATGCCTTATGATTTCTCTGTAGCTTACTTGTCATAAATATATATTTTCATACCACTGCTTTGTTTGGGGTGAAAATATAATAATAAAAGAGCTCTCACGTATTGAGCACTGTTGAAGTAAACACGGAACACACACACACACACATATATATATATATATGTTTTATTTTTTATTACCGTTTTATCTGTTTGGTTACATATATTTCGGATGTTGGGCCATGTTTACGATCCAACAGCCTCGTCAGACCTTACAGACGATTTGATGCAACGATAGCACAGTTATCAAATAATTTTGATGAGTCAGCATCTTTATTTAATATCCGTTACAATTATTTAATATCCGTTACAATTATTTAATATCCGTTACAATCGCCTGTAGCATTTTTTAAAAATTTCAATTAAAAAAAAATGTTACAGGCGATTTTTTCAAATATCCAGAATTGTTAATCTACAATGCGAAAATTTTCGACTGAAATCGCTGACAGAGGATCAGTACAAATGCCTCATTTTCATCGCAGTGTCACAATCCCCAGAAAACGCGGACATACGTACATACGTACACGTCTACTGTCTATGATGATAAAAGAAAAAGAAATGACGATACAAATTCTGACCACAGAATGTCAACGACTAAAATCTAAAACTGGACACGGCAATGGTGCAACAACAAAGCCCATCGGTTTCAAACAACATCAAATCAGTCAAGAAATCCCCAACTGAAAATAGAAAGAAGCCTCCAACACCCTGGGGAGGTACACTATGCTCGTTTTTTCACATTTAAAAGACACACATGTCATCATTGTTCACGTCGTGGGCACAAGGACGGATTTTGTGGTAAAAATAACCGCAACACTTCCAGGATGAATGCTGCACAGCCAAGAGATAAAAAAAAACACAGAAAAACGCCAGGATCTTTCCAGAAAGCCACATCGAATTCAATTTCTTGAAGCTCGGAGAAAATATATACTTGTTGAGATAAACAATTCGATATCACTTCAGATATCACTTTAATTTCACGTCCAACACGGGAGTTGTTGGAAAAACCAACTCTTAAAATGATAACTCATGTTGTGTGGGAAACAAGATACAACTAACTGGTGTGTTAAAATTCTTGGTTTTGCTTTTATTGAAGAACTTGATTTTTTCAATGTTCCTCTAGACTCGATTTTCAATTCTTTCAATATCAATGCTGCAGCAGATGCTAAAACACATTTTAAGAACATATTTAAAGCAAAGTTCAGAAGTGTTTTTAAAGAGAGTATTGGATGCTGTTCTAGTTAAAGCGACTTTAAAACTGAAGGCAGATGCAAATCCAGTATTCAGACCAAAGCGTCTAGTACCATACGCAGCTTTAACTAGAGTAGAAAAAGAATTGGATTGCGTACAACGAGAAGGAGTAATCCAACCCACAAATTACTCATCCTGGGCAGCACTTATTTTCCTTGTGAAGACGGCTAATAGCAAAGTACGCCTCTATCCAGACTTCAGCACAGGACTAAAGGACAGACTGAAGACATATCAGTATCCACTATGCGTACCGGAAGATCTGTTCTCAAAACTCGGTTGAATTTGTTTTGCAAAACTGGACCTTGCAGATTCATATCTACAAATGAAAGTGAATGAAGATTCCTATAATCTTCTCACTATTTACACTCACAAAGGATTATTTCAATTCAACCAGCTTCCATTTGGAGTCAAGTCCGCTTCAGCAATATTCCAACAAACTATAGATACAATGTTCACAGGATTGCCATGGGTTTCCGCCTATATTGATGATATTATCGTTACAGGCACACCCCAAGAGGAACTTCTGCATCAGTTTACTTCCGTGCTGGATCAAATTAAACAACATGGATTTCAGACTAGACAAGTGCAATTTTTTCCAAACTTCTGTGAAATACCTTGGATTCATACAGGGTGACCCCCAAAAAACGGGCCCTAACTCTAATTAGGCCCCGTTTCTAAGTGTTTTGTCCGAATGAAATTAAACTTTGGTCATAACTAGTTTATTATATTCAAAACATCACATCAAAACATTAGGGTCTTTGGCCTTTTTTTCTCCGTTGACTGTAAAATGCTCAGAAAAACAATTGAATGTCCTCTGTTTTTTTTGGGTCACCCTGTATTTGACGAAAATGGCCGAATACCAGATCCGGATAATATTCAGGCAAGAAAGCACAAGGCAGTTCTAAAGGATGTTGCAAGTCATTATGGTTCTTTCTTACCCGAATTTATGAGGACCTCTGAATAATCTTTTACAAGAAAACTGGAATGGAACTGGTCAAGCACATGCAAAAAATCATTTGAGAAAATCGAGACACTTCTTAGTTCTGATCTATTGCTGACAATCCATTATTAGATATTACTCTTGTTATGGAGTCAGAACAGTAATATTACATATTTTTCCTGATGGAAGCGAAAAATCCATTGCACATGAATCAAAGTCGTTGACACCTACTGAACGGAAGTACAGCCAAATTAAGAAAGAAGTTCTAGCAATTATCTAAGCGGTAAAGAAATGTCATAAAACGCTATGTGGCCGGCACTTTACTCTGATCATAGACCACAAGCCCTTAATATATGACACTATCGTTTCTCGAGGAGAGTTATTTGGTTGAGGGAGAGTTATTTGGTTGAGGGACATCCTGGGAACGCAACCAGCCCCCCCCGATATGTTTATTAAAATAGTGAAGTATTGAAATTAAAGTTTTAAACTGCTGAATACCGTTTCATACACACACAAAAAATCCGTCGTTCTTTTCTCCCATTGACATGCCCATTAACCGTACGTACAAAATGACTCCCAGTGGACAAAAAATCTTTTCTATACGGCGGTTTTATAAATCTGTCGGGTTGGAAATTGAACACATGCGTGCCGTTGATACTCTCTGACATTTTATAAAGCACATTTGTATTCGTCTTACACTCGGAAGAGTACATGCAAAAAAGTAGTCGTTGATTGGCAAAAATCCGAAGCTCACGGTATTCACGCGGGCGTGACTCAGGGATCCATACTGAGTTCAATTAACTTCCTGATCTTTAACGATTTCCCTAATCATATTCTACGATTATGTTGATACGTCAACATCTATGCAGACGATACTTCCATTTATCGCAACATTCGAAAAGCCGATAAAAACCAGGATCTTTCTGATTCTCTCTTGATAAAGACCATGATTCTCTCTTCTCTGACATAGACCGCGTGGTATAATAGAGTAAAAAATAGCTAGTTACCTTTGAAGCATCAATACCAAACTTAAACTCTACTATCCCTTTATCTCAGTTGAAATGAACGGCTCGCGTCTTGAGGAAGCACCTTGCTTCGAAAAACTTCTGGGACTGACCTTTACTCCTGAACTGAAATTGAATACCTACACCAGATCCATTGCTAAAATCACTGGAAAAATGGTGAGATCGTTTTACCGTTCCAGGAATTATCTAACGTCTTACGCAATCCTCTACCTATACAAGAGCCAAATACGCCAAGTAAAGTACTGTTGTTACATCTGAGGTGGAGCTCCTAAAAGTACAGTTTTCTTCCCCGATAGTGTACAAAACTGTCTTCGAAATCTAGTAGGCAAGAACCTGTTCACCTCCCTACTTACTCTTTCTCACAGAAGAGACGTCGTGAGTCTGTCTCTACTCTATCTTTACTTTTATCATAGGTGCTCGGTGGTTGAACTCCAATCTATAGCTCTTCTTTGTGAAACGTTTGCAAGAAATACTCATCTAGTTGCACCAACCGTCAATAACTTCCACCCTCTGTCTTTCTGTGCTAAAACTAAACGAAAATTCCATGAGCAGAGGTTTTCCTAGAAATTTCCTCCGTCTGTGAAACATAATACCGTGTTGTTCCATTCTCGCCTGACTATAGAAGATTATGGAAAACAACTTCGGGGCGGGATAACTCGTGATATTACGAGTCAGTTCACAGAGTTGGGAGCATCCGTCATTCATGTACAATGTAATTTAATGTCATCTCTCATTAATCAGTTTCGTTTCTGTAATCAACTTATCGATTTTCATGTACCTGTAGGAGGACAACGCCAATCTCCGGCCAGACTGATCCGACAGATAGGAAAAATGATCCGTTCTCACCCAGCAGCTTGATTCCACTGCCGGATCAGATTGTTGATTTCGAATGTGGTTTAGAACCAGCATTCATAAGGAAGCGCAATGAACGCGAGCGTGAGAGAGTGCGGTGCGTTAACGAGGGTTACATCCGTCTGAAGAAGCACCTGCCTATTCGACAACAGGAGAAAAGAATCAGTAAAGTGGAGACACTCAGGGCCGCCATCCAGTACATCAGGTGAGTCATATCCTCTCCATATCATGCTTTACCTCTACCCAATTTTATATACTCTCTTTGTTCCCCATAAATCTATTCATCATATAACACATATCGTTGGCTAGTTTTTTTTAAATCTTAAATAGTAATATAGTTTTTCTGTTAATTCCTTACGTCAAGTTGATTCATGCCTCGTCTAGTGATTTCCATAAATAATAATAATAATAATAATAATAATAATAATAATGTATATAAAGCCAATACGGTCAAAACTTTAATAACGAATAAAAAGAAAGGTATATATAGTGCTACAAATCCCCATTCAGCTACAATATTGTGACCCCACAAAATCTAGCATACAAACACTACACGTCTATCTAAATATGTATGGGATAAAAAATAGAAACAGTTACACTAGTATAAAATGAAAAATCGTAAATGTTTCACCTGCTTACAGTATAAGTAGCATGCATTGCAATTAGTGTTTTTATATATATTACTCTAGTAGCTCACGCTGGTTATGTATGCACTTTGATGTATACAGCTAAACTCTTCAGAAATCTACTAATTGAAGGTCACTAATTAATGTTTGTTAAGTGACACATCTGTCACTGACGGCGAAATTGACGAAATGCCCACGCCCATTTTAAGCGAAGTATGAACACCTACCAGCACTGTATCTCTGAAACCGTTGAGCGTAGATGGTCATGTGACCACTCAAAATGTCCAGAACTGCCACATTATGGGGGGGGGTCAATACTACATTATGATGTTCTAAAACCAATATCTTTCGAGATATTTGCAATAAACTAATTTTAACACATTTCGAACCTATGCTCCGTGTAATTTATATGGATGTACTATACATGTAATGACATAACTAATCCGGCTAAGAAGTTTTGAAATTTATGTTCCCAACCACCAGCAACACTAACACAGATGAATGGCTCTTGAAGTTTGATACACTCTTTCAGTATATTCATTATTGGTTAAGTTCCGGACGAAGTAAGACCCCGTTTCATTGTAGCTTGACACAAACTGTCCATAACCTGTCTAGATCAAGACAGCTGATTAACATCATGAATAGGATGAATGTAGCTATTATCTATGATTCAATGAAGAGAATAAACACCTCCATGGCCCCCAAAATGGTGAAAGAAACCCTTCCCAACAAATGTCCTGTATCATCAAAGATATCTGAAGGTCACATTATCCAAGGTGCAATGGACAATTTTGACCACACAGAGAACACAATGCCAGGAAAGGATTCCAGTCATGAAACTGTTCTAGTCATGTTTCAGAACCAACCGTGAGGCAACCATTTGGAGGACAATCATATGACAACCTGCTCAGAACAACCAGAAATTAAAAAGTTGGCTGAGGTGCTGCCTGTCAGGTTATTGAGAAGTCGTATCTGATCAAAGGGAGCGGTGATATACCAGAATCATTTTCAACAACACCTTATAATGATACACGACAACACAATATTGATGATGATTATTTTCTTTGGTGCATGGCCAGGCAAAAGTACGTATATAACGTATCATTTCCCAGCTTTATTGCAACGATGAGTGCCCTCCAGGATAAACCGAAATTTGATGTTACAAAGACATCATTTGTACCCATCCTTCCATATGTTGCAACCGAAATGGACACACAATTGACATCGATGCTTAATTTTCTTGAAGCAAAAGAAAAAAAAAAAAATGCAACATCAGGAGCATTATGATCTTTCATGAGAAAACCGAAAAAAACTAATAGGGAATTAAAGTGAATGTTTAAGAGGATATGCAATATAGCTAGATCTTTTGTAGATGAATGCAATTTCACAACCCATATATAAAAAAGTTTTATATTCTTTTTAAATAAATAGGGGTTTTAATATGGATATCAATACACACAAAAAAAACTTAAATTTATATAAAAGTCTTATGGAAATAAACGTTGATTAACTCAGAGTTATTGTGATAATAATATATAATTTTATATATTATAGATCTTTGCAAGACATCCTGCAAGTGACCAACAACCGACAAAATGTTGAATCATGGACCATTTCAAATAGAGAGCACGCACCCACGTTCACGTCCCATCCGAAGAAAAGGTAGAAGACACACCAGTTTGTCTGCTACAATTGTTGAAGCATTGATTGCCGGAGTCTGTCATGCGATAAAGCATTGTGATAATAAAAAATCGGGAGAACAAATAAAATAAGAATGTGGTCTTTCTTTCTCATCAGATATTTCCTAGAGTTCATACATTACATTCATTGCTCTTTCTGCTTGTAAATAAACGCCTTTGTCTTTCACCCATAACCCCGTGTTTCTTGCTGTATTCTTATTTAAAGTAAGGATATGATATACATATTGTTATATCCTTACTTTAAATAAGAATACAGCAAGAAACACGGGGTTATGGGTGAAAGACAAAGGCGTTTATTTACAAGGGACTACATGTGACATAAGAGTACTCGACATCTTTTCTTATTCTCTTCCTGTCTTTTTTCCTCCTGCCTCAGTCACCTGAGAGGGCCAATATATACATAGTTAATTTCATCTATGAAGGGATGTTAGGTTATTCCATTATATCAATATATATATATATATATATATATATATATATATATAGTCATCCACATACAGTGCTGTTTCGTTGTATCACAACTCATCAGTGCGGCTAGGCACACCTTTCCCCAGTCGTGGATCGAACCTATAGCCGTTGTGTTGACTGTCAGCTGTTCTAACCATATATATGGTTAGAGCTGCCGACTGTCAACACGACTGAGGCTATTGTCTATCTCTACAATATATATATAATCTGGAATTATAATTCCAGATTGATATTTTCCAGACACCTCTGCAACGAATATAGATTTAATAAGGTTAATACAAGAGTGCTCAATACCGAAGTAGGGTAAGATATCCATTTTAGTTGTTCTACATAAGCATTAATATGTCGCTACACATTCATGAGCATGTTTCGGCCAGCCAGTTACAAGTAACTAGAGACCTCTTCAGGCGGTTTTGCTTATACAAAAGGACTAAGCTTTTGTATAAGCAATGTCGTCTGAAGAGGTCTCTTGTTACTCGTAACTGGCTGCCTGAAACATGCTCATGAATATGTAGCGATATATTAATCCTTATGTAAAACAAATAAAGTGTATATATATATATATATATATATATCCATTATTCTTACTGCTTCTCCTAAAGTAGGTCCTTCCTATCTCCAGCACTTTCTTGCACCTGCGGCTATTCTCTATCTCTACAATATTGTCATCAGACAAATTATGGAATACTATCGTCACATTTGGACTGGCCAATCTCTCTTCAGTTGATGTGTTCTTGATAAAGACATGAAAAAAGGTTTTGTGTGAAATAAGATTATTGACTTATGCATTAATTGACTGACACCGCTAATCATATTATACACTGAAAAAGTTGTCATGAATCGAAACATCTGTGAAATATGCCAATAAAGAACATTTAAGAATTGGTATATTTTGCTTGTATTTTTTTATTTAATAATTAATATACTCTGTTTAAGCTAATTTAATTATTATACTAGACATTATAGTCCGTTAAAAACGGGGAAAGTTATAGCCCGTTGACTTAAAAATGAGTGTTTTATACAAAATTGATTGTTGAATATGGCTAAAATTATGTTCATTTTTGCATTCAATATTAATCCCTAATAATCCCTAACCGTGCCTGATACCATAATACTTAGTTCGCTACACCTTATCATAACAAAGGCCCATACAAAATTTCATCCAGATCGACGCAGTAGTTTCCGAGAAAATGTGGAACGGACAGACAGACAAACAGACAGGTAGAATAAGAGCTTAATAATAATAATAATAATCTGAAGTGTGAAGAGAACTGGAACCTTGGGGAGGCTTATTGCCACTCAAATTCCAGTGGAGACCAATGCGATAATCATCTCTCGTTCTTGATAGTTCTTCATGCCTTGTCTGGATTGATTTCCAGCAACAATATCAAAGCGGATAGGTCAATAAAGTGGACTTGAAACGCAATAATGTTATATGATGAGTGATCTTATGAAGGACGAAATAAAACGAGTACAACGGTTATAGTTGATATCCATGTGAATAACATAGGCGGAAGACGGAAACGGAAGTTAGGAAATTGTATAACGATTAACAAAGCATTTCGGGCATTACCTGGTTAGAAGCTAACCGAGAAGAATGTCTAAACTGAACTAGTAAAGCATTAGACAGAATAAGGCTGGCGCCCGGTTTCTTTCTTTATCTCTTTAAACACGAATTTGTAAAATTGATAAAGAAATCATGTCCTGCAATTGTGATCGTTCGATTGAATAATTATTTGTAATTAAAAACAATCCAGACAAAACCTACCTATCTCACTTATCGTCATCATCATCTTGTGTCACAACGCACTTAAAAGCACTCTTTTTTTTGTGCGGCCTTGGACCAATCTCAGAGCTGAAATAGATGGCGTGATTTTTGTCGTTTCATACTCGATTTAAAGGGTTCTTCATTGTTATGGCACAATAAACCGTCTATCAGAACTACCTTACTTCCTGTCCACGAAGAAGAGTCAGCCTTGTTGGGAAAATAGCCCAAGTCATTATGCGAGAGAAGCTAAAGGCCAGGCCAACGACAATCTGACAGCTAGCAATGAAAGTGGGAGGTGGGACCTATGAATAAACAGTAGCGAGTGACCTTTGTTCTTTCTTCCTTCCTTTTTTGATATCTTTCTTTATTTTATAACGAGAAAAAGAGGACAGTTTTGTAAAATCATCCCGAGAACATCAGCGATTAATGTAAATTTAGTAAGAAAACAAATACTTTTCTTGAAATAAAAACAGCCGAGGATGTTTTTGTCCCATTTTTATTATCAAGGATATCGTTTTTCATATGCAATGATACTTCGACCCCGAAATAAGGATAATTAATACTCCGCAGAGAATTAATGATTAATGCTAAATGCGACTTTTTAATCACAGTACGGGTATAGATTGCTAACCACAAATTCTTGAGGATCCTTATCATGGCGTGTGGTCAACTTAATGGAATGACGCAGCTCTGGAAAAGGAATATTACAATCGACATTATAATGGCGCCATATAATGAGGATAATATTGCAAACTGGGGGATATCTACTGTTACAAAGTTACCACAATGGTGCTTATAAAACGGATACGGTGTAATACTACGTGTCACCACCATGGTCGACAACCGCCACCGACCACAACGTTGTTTCCGTAGGCTTCTTCACCTTCGTCTTCTCTTCTAGCCGTGTCTTCATTTCTCACATCCTCGGCTGTCGAAGGGACGCGCCTGGATTTACAAGTATATGACGTAAAACAAACAAACAAACAAAGTACACAAACTCTGACACACACATATCAGTTGCACTCTGTGTGTGTGATACCATCGACCTTCTACACGCTAAGGCCCATAGTCGTCTACTGATGCTGTATTCGTCAGTTCACGTCAGCTCATCTTTGTCTCCTCCGAATCACAAGTTGCGTTCAACTGTGTAAAACTCGCAACTTTCCTTCACTGAACTGTTGTCATAATTCGCAAACTCAAGATTGTCCACAACCTGTTCCTAACTGTTGTGAAGAAGTCATAAAACCAACCGTCACAATAACTAAAAAATATATCGACTGATCCTTTGTTTAGTCATTTGGTTCCGTTTACTGCCACCTCGATTAACAATCTCACTTCAGCTGGTTTTGTATTCTTTTGTGAACAACTTTCTATCTATTCTTCTGCTGATACACTTATTTCCCTCTTTTGTAAAATTTTCCTCTTTTTTGTTATAGTTTTCCCCTTTTTGTTATATTTTTCTTATTTTTGTTATTTTTTCTCGTTTTGTTATATTTTTTCGTCTTTTTTGTCATATTTCCCCCTTTTTTGTCATTTACCTCTTTTTTGTTATACTTCTTTGTTATATTTTTCTGACATTTTTATGTTTTTTTTTTACATTTTTTCGTCTTTTTTGTTATATTTTCCCTGTTTCTTTTGTTATAGTTTTTTGTTTATTTTTACTATTTTTTTCTTTTTTACTTTCCAACACCTGGAAATAGTCTAACACCGGTCGGAGAAGACACCCCTAGCAAAGAGAATGGCACGTTGGTACCACAATTTTACCATGTAACAGTGTCAGAATCAATATAAAAACATAAAATGAATATGAGAAACAAAAATCTTTACGTCGACTTAAATATTAGGAGGTTATAATTCTTGGTACAGAAATGCAATTATAGCGCTACAATATATCTCCATAAAAGTACCATTCGCTTATGCAAGTAAAAAGATATTTGTTCACATTACATTTAAATTTCTTCATGTTGGTATAGTCGGTGAAATGGGGAGAAGGGAGGGAATTCTAAACCCAGGAATAAACTAGTACAATAAAAAAAAGTTTTCTGTCATTAGCGTACGTCCACAATAAAAGGAATTGGGATTTTACTACGAGTTGATTAGAGTTATTTACGTTGACGAGGTACATGTGCAGAATTTCATCAGAGCACACTCCGTGAACATACTTGTAAAAAGAGCACACACTGTGGCGATGAGACAGGAGATGAAGTTTGGAAGATAGTGCGGGACCTATGCGGTTAGAAATTCTTTTTTGCAGCCTGTGAAAGATGAAGAAACTAGTGGTTAGTACACCAGCTCACATGTGACAACAATATGCCATGCATATGTGGGTTCATAGGAATATATTTGGTTTTTCTTTTATATGTATATATGTATTGTGTGTGTATGTGCATGTGTGTATATATATATATATATGTTTAAGGTTTACATAGAACATTCTCATTGACTATACCTCCCCCTTCCTCTTATTTCTACGTCCTGCTACCTGCACGCTCATTTTCATTATACTGAGAAAGACCGAAGGTACGGCCGAAAATATTGTTCTTGTAAAATTTTTTCTTTTCCAAAAAAATTGTTTTTATCAAAATAACATTTTGTAATCCTGCACATCACTCAATCCAAAACAAATAAAGAAAAGATATAAACTTTTATATTTTTGTATTCATTTTTTATAAATTCTCATGTGCACACACACACTCACACACACACACACACACACTCACACACATATATGAGAATATATATATATATATATATATATATATATACAGTAGAACCTTGGTCTACAGCATACAAAATTAGGAACAAATTACTGTATAGTATATACTACAGATGCATATAATCAAATAAAATGATAAATAATAACGGGGAAATGCCATAATCAGGGCCCGGAAGAACATCGTATTCCACATCGTAACCTGAAAAAAACATATCCTAGAGCCACCGTATCCCGGCGTTCTACTTCATATACATTTGGGTATCATAAATGGAAAAATGGTGGGATCCTTCTATCGATCCAGTAGATATTTCATTGCTGATGCAATTCTCTATCTATATAATAGGCAGGCACGTCCAAGGATGGAATACTGTTGCCACATCTGGGCAGGAGCTGCTAGAAAGGGCTTATCTTGCCTTGATAGGGTTCAAAATAGACTTCGTAGCCTTGTGGGGGATGTCTTTTTCTTTTCCCTGCAACCTCTTTCTCACAAAAGAGATGCTGCGAGTTTGTCTTTGCTTTATCGTTATTTTCATGGCAATTGCTCGCATGAGCTCCATTCTATGGTCCCCTCATCGCCAAACTTTCACAAGAAACACCCGTCTAGCAGAAAACACTATCACTAATTTCCCCTACTCTTTATTTGTGCCTAAACCTAAACGTAGATTTCATGAGCAAAGCTTCTTTCATAGAACTGCACGCGTATGGAATTGTCTTCCGTTTTCCTGCTTCCTAGCTGACTACAATATGGTTGTCTTCAAGTCTAACGTAAACAAGTTTTTGATGAGCCGTTCCATATAAGTTAACAAATTTACCGAATCTCCATTACTAACGGTTACTATATTGTCCAATTTCTACTGTACACTCTTTAACCTTTATGCTCGAGTCTTGATAAGTGGTTATTCCTATATATATATATATATATATATATATATATATATATATACAGCGCCATGCAAAAGTATTGGATACATTACATTCTTCTTCATAACTTTAATTAGGGTTCAAGATTTTACCTAAAATTTCGTCAGTATATTCCTATTACTATTCTAAATTATATTTGGAGTAGTAATTACAAAATCCAAGTTTAGAATGTTTATATTTAAGGAAAATATGAATTAACAAACGCAAAAGTATTGGATACACTTAAAAAAAAATCTTTTTCTGAAATAAATTTAAATGACTTTTGTTTAGCGTGTTGCAATAATGCAAACGAGTTATCACTGACCAATCAGAGAGCTTTATATTAAAATAATTTCATAAAATTCTTCCGATTTGGGCTCACTCCTTCAAAGTCAACCAGTTCATTTATAAAAATGCCTAAAACTAAAGAGTTGTCAATAAACATTCGTCAAATAAAATCATTGATAAGCACAAAGAAGGAAAAAGGTATCGAATAATATCAAGGGACCTTGCTCTACTACTTAGTCCATTTGGAAACGTTATTAGAAAGTTTGAAAACCCTGGTGAAGCTGTTGCAAATCTTCCAAGATGTGGTCGGTCAAGGAAATTAAACGAAAAAAAAAATCAAGGTGGGTTAGCAGAAAGGTACAAACACTCATTTTCTTACTCGTGGTGAAATTCAAACCGACCTCAGAGAAGCTGGGATTAATGTGAGCAAGGATACAATCAGTAGAGTTCTAAATCGTGCAGGTTTTTGTATCAAGGTCTCCAGGAAAAGTTCCATTAATGAAGCTTAAACATATCAGACCACGTTTGAATTATGTTAAAACATATGGGGAACAACCCCAAGAATTTTGGCACAAGGTAATCTGGTCAGACGAAACAAAAATCGAAATCTTTGGCAGAAACACAGCAACACATGTATGGCGTAAAAATGGCACCGCCTATAACAAAAAGAATACCATTTCTACGGTAAAGTTTGGCGGTGGTTCGATTATAGTATGGGATGTTTTTCATCCAAAGGTACTGGTGAACTAGAAATCATCAATGGTAGAATGAATGGACGTATGTACAGGGAGACTTTGGAGAAAAACCTCCAGAATTCTGCTGATTTGTTGGGACATAATAGCAATTTCGTGTTTCAGCAGGACAATGATCCCAAGCATACTGCCAAACTAACCAAAGAATGGCGTAGAAATAACGGAATTAACGTTCTTATTTGGCCCAGTCAGTCTCCAGACCTCAATTCAATTGAAAATTTGTGGAAAATATTGAAGATCAATGTTCACAAGAGGAATCCACAAAATATTCAACAACTAGAACAGTTAAAGAGGAATGATACAAAATACCTGCATATCTTTGCAAAAAACATGTGTGCAACTATAGAAAGCGATTGGAAGCTGTTGAACGCAATAAAGGCTATGCAACAAAATATCAAATCAATGTATCCAATAGTTTTGCGTTAGTTGATTTAAATTTTTTCTTAAATATAAACTTTCTAAACTTTACTTTTGCAATTACTACCCCAAATATTTGTTAGAATAGTAATAGGAATATACTGACCAAATTTTAGGTAAAATCTTGAACCCTAATTAAAGTTATGAAGAAAAATGTAATGTATCCAATACTTTTGCGTGGCACTATATATATATATATTTATACATTTGAGTACCCAAATATTCAATATGCTATATATATGATACCCAAATCTTCCAAACGTTATTCAAAATTCAATAGCATATTGTGAGAAAATACCTATTTCTGTATTTACTGAGTTGCCAGACATTGTTGAATCCGTTTAATCTGCTTCTATAGACGAAGATACGGATAGTCAGTCTTATTTGAACGGTTTTAAAAGTCAATAAAACTGCTATATCAAACTTAAGTAACAGATGAACCAACATGCGATTTCCTACTTAAATGTTGCAGACCAACGAAAATGCTACTTCAATCCAAAATGTAACAGGTCAATTAGAATGCTATTTCAAACTTTAGCTTGATGTTTCTGTCAATGTAATTTCTCACTCTTGTCAGGTGTACCTTGTGGAACTCGGTAATCTTTCTGTAAAACTCTCGACTCGTAGCGTAATGGATAAAGTACTAAGTAAAATTTAGTTCTAAGTGATAATATTTTTGGGGTAAAATGTTCAATCCTCAGTGCGGGTTAGGGTACAATTACGGATCACTTAAGACTTGCACACTGTCATGGCTGACGGAACGAGAGCATGCTACGCTTGTAGATTAAATAAAGGGTTCCGTTCGAAATTCCATGCAGATTACCGTGTTCGACAGAAAGATTGCCAAGTTCGACAAAAGACACACGATGAAGATCCGATGTTAAATCGACCGAAACGTTGTGCGAATAATACTCAAGATGAAAACAGTAGTCGAAGAATTCACATAATTCCAGAAGAATTTTTCTTGCCAAGTTTTGTAAGGAGCACAAGAGTTAAACTTATTCTAGCACTTTTTATGGAAATACGGGTAGATGAGAGAAATATTAGCAACACCCTTTTTGTGTGAGAAAGGGAATATAGAGAATAGAAGGGATCATCATCAACTAAATTGAAAAAAAAAGTTGTGGAAATTTTGTTATCAGACATCTTGTCAGACGAATTCAACATCACCTATTTTACTATATATATATATTGTAAAATAGGTGATGTTGAATGATATATATATATATATATATATATATATATAAATAAAATAAAAAAGGGCAATAGAGGCTCTCAAACGTAACGACAACCGCTTCCTAATGTCAACACTGACATTACGGAAAGCTTTTTCTTCTTCTTCTTCTTCTTCTTCTTCTTCTTCTTTTTCTTCTTCTTCTTATGCCTTCTATATGCGTCTAAACCTCTCTAAAAAGGCTTCGTCTGTCATTTCGGATTGATGAATAACATTTCCATCGTTAAACGCTCAGATTCAATGACTGACTTTTTTTTAAAAGGGTTATAGTTGGGCTTAATACGTTCAAAATGTTTTGTTCGTTTCAGCTTGAAATAATGTTTTAA
This sequence comes from Euprymna scolopes, assembly GCF_053919585.1. Lineage (NCBI taxonomy): Eukaryota > Metazoa > Mollusca > Cephalopoda > Sepiida > Sepiolidae > Euprymna > Euprymna scolopes. The sequence continues at coordinate 114,651,613 of NC_136491.1, forward strand.
TCGAGTTCAAAGGCTTACTTTTCAAATTGAATTTTCATTGGACGATAAAACTGGAGTTCAAATATCATTTTCGTCGGTTTCACATGCTTAATTTTTAAATTGTATTTTCGATAAATGATAAAATAAACTGGGAGCCTGCCTTTTTCACAAGTGCCGGCGGAAGCTCGGCAAATAATCGTTGGATGGCGGCGATCAGGCTGGCTTTGGTGTTATGGGAGGTCATGTTGGTGATGTTCTCGACGTATTACAAAACGAAGTAGTTCAGCGGGTTCAGGTCGCGGGCAGTGAGAGAGAGAGAGAGTAAAAGTCGTAGAATTCCTTCTGGAGCCAAGCCTGGGTCTCTTTGGTCTTGTGGTCCGGCGCCGAGTCCTGTTGCCACACCCAGGGTCTACCAGCGACCACCCTGATTGCATTAAGATTGCACCACACTTTTCAGTACATCCAGCTACATTTTAGTGTTGACTTTCAAGCCGACTTCGGAGATGTGAGGTGGCATGATGTGACTTTCATTTGAAACCACACCAAAGATCATAACCGTGGCCGGAAACTTTGTTTTCATCGCCCTGTGCACGTCTCTGTTATTCGTGGCAATCCAGCGATACATTTTGAAGATGCTGGCAATGGTCCTGATATTATAACTTGGTCGGCAGAGAGCATGTGTTGTACAACGGCACATCTCCGATCTCACTCGTTGAACATTGTGTAACTTTCAGACATGATAGAAAGCTCCTATCGCTCTTGAGATTTGTACATAACTGGCCAACTAGTAGGTTTTCTGCAAGAAAATAAAATAAAATAAAATAAAAGTAAATAAATAAATAAAAATAAAAAGATAAAGACAGGTTTGCATAAAACGGATATGGAATCATGTCGTCTTTTCTAGGGTGACAATTTTATTGTACCACGTTCTAGTCAGTCGATATAAGTGGTTTATTTTCGTTGGTTTAAAATGCGTAAGTTTTAAATTTTATTTTCGTTTCTGATTTTTCGGATTAATGCAAGAACCCGTGGCGCAGCAAATAAAGATAAATTCGGTTGTAAAAAAACGTTTTTTTTATTTTAGTGGTTGAAGGTTCAATCCTCAGTACAAGTGACCCCCCCCCCACACAAAAAAGTACAATTGGCTGATGTAACGAAAACATGCTACCCATGTGGATTAAATAAAATTTCCGTTCGAAATTTTCGTGCCGATTCCTGAATTCAACAAGAAAAATTCGAGAGGTCGACTTGATACATCTGACTGAAACGTTGTGAAAATAACTCTCAAGATGCGAATATTAGTCTGAAGAATCCAAATAATACGCGCATTTTTGTTTGAACGTTTAATTTTCAAATAGTACTCTTAGTGTTAATGGGCGCATCTTAAAGATATCCGTGGTTCTTCTCACAAGTTTATATCAATAATCGTTTGTTTTGTTTTCTTGCTTTTATTATTAGTATTTTCTGCCTGCTTGTCAGTCTGTCTCTCTGTCTGCGTGTTTCGCTCTCTTCCGCTCTTGTGATGAAGATGCTTATTGACAAATGGCATCTGCCGCTTATATCATTTCTCTCTCACGGGCCAACTTTTAATGATCCATCGTTTGTCAGTTCGACAAAAAACGGACCCCTGGGAAAGGGGAAGGGAAGAGAAAAAAGAATGAGGAGGACGAGGAGAAGATTCATTATACTCTTAAACTATTTTTCACCCTTATTAAAATATGAAGCTAGGAGCATCACTGACAGCTTTACACACAAGCTTAGAAGATTTAACGGTCTGAAGAGGTAGAGACAGAAGTCTATCTCTCTCCCCTCTCTCGATGTCCCATCTCTTTTCCCCTCTTTCACTATCGCTCTCTATCTCTCTCTTTCTCTCTTGTGCTAAATAAAAGAACAGATTCTTGTAGGTTTTTGGTTTTATGGAAGACGCACTTTGGAAGCCAGTTTCTGTATGGTAGTTTGTTTGAAAATTGTCGATGCATAACGAAACATCAAAGAGAGCAAGAGACACACTTCTGTGAGGATCACTTAAAATTCTACTTATTCTTATTAATAACGGTAGATTCCTGACAGTAAGGAATTTGGCCGGTGTTCGAATTCCGGAATAAATTCATAAATAAATTAAACGAGTTGTAGGCGTTGACAAACTGATATCAACAGGCTGCATGCGGCCCGTGGAACTTTCTCGTTGGTAAAATTGATTCAAATCTTGGGTGATACTATAGCGTGATTCTTACCCTCAAAGTTCTACTATAGTGTGATTCTTACCCTATTTTTTGGGTTTAAGGTGATTCTTACCAAAAGAGGATAGAAAAAACATATTTCCTATTTTATTCTGTTCTATTTCATGGAACATGGTGAAAAAAATCCATAAAAAGAACTTTAAACTTCGGTCGTCAATCTTGCAAAATTGAAGCTCTAATTTAGTAAAAATATTGATTGACAAAAACTTGTTTAATGTTGATTAAGATTGATACAAAATGATCTTGATCTCCTTTCAAAAACACGCCAGCAGTGTTCATCTAAGTGCGACTGGAGTAGATGCTGTGGAACTCCTCGCTTTTTTCTTCCAAATCTCGAATGCAATGACGCATCCCTGCTCCTAACGCAGACCTCCTATGACAGGGGTTGATTTCTTAGAGTCTTACACCGTCATTATCTGCACCCCCTCCCAAAAAAAAAACAGATGAAATTTTCAGGTTCCCCTTTGAATTCGGATGCGAATAGCTGTTCTTTTCAAAAATAAAAAAAGAAAATTTTTTAAAAATAATCGAAAATCCAGTAAAATACAAATAAATCAACTCACGAAAAGAATACACACATAAAAACACACATATACGCAAATATATTTTTTAAGTTATGCATTCCTTTATAATAACGTTTAAATTGTTTCAAATAAGTAGCCCAGTAAAGTTATGTGTCCGGCTTCAGAGCATATATACTGGTTGGTTGTATTTAAATGACTAAAGTAAATAAGAAGAACACATTCATAGTTGCTTTTCATTATTTAATTTTTATTTTATTTATTTTCTTTTATCTTTTAACATCATACGAAAATATTGTCTTTATTTTATTTAGCTGCTATTCAGAGACGATCAAATTGTAATCACAACTGACACAGTATATCAAAACACTATAAAAGGTAGGAAGGTAATCAAGCAAAATGAAAAGAACAAGTAAAAACATGAAAGAATCGCTTTTAAGATAACACTCAAACAATCCTCCCCCCCCAAAAAAAAAACCCCATCTGACACTGCATTGAAAGGCTTTAAAGCGGCCATCCTAGCTTTGACCGGCAGAGATAAGGTAGTCAATTTTTAATTCAAACTCGAAATCAGACATAATTCTAGTAAAATAAAAAAATATATTTATAAAATATTTATACAATACTAGCTGTACCTTGACACGCGTCGCTGTGGCTCAATTTGTCGAAATAGAAAAAATCCCAAAATGAGAAAATGCCTTTTTCTTATATGCTTAATTCCCAGTACGTGTGGATACACAATTTTTTGTTATTCCATTTTCTGAGAAGATATAGAGATTTTCTGGTTTTCTGACTCTTGAACACGCAACATAAATTGTCCATGTGAGAAACAGTCAGTGTGTAGATTTAAGCTACACAATTTTAAAGATGGTTCCTGGGCTTTGTTGATGGTGATTATAAATGGCGATCGAATTGGGAATTGTAATTTTGTAAATTGAAATGGCGTATCCGCTGGAACCATAGGAATGCGTGGAATAAAGATAGCTTCACTTTTGAAAGGTTCTGTTAAGATTATTGCTTCTATGATGTTTATTAATTTGTTTTACTGCAAGCCATGTGCCATTGCAAAACTTTGGTTGTTTTCTATTTCGCAACATGATAATTAGTACGCCAATTTTCAATTAAAGTACATGCGGTGGCATCACTGGAAATCTAGTGAATGAAAAAATTCTGTTGGATAATTAACCACTTCATTTGCTTCCACAATAGTGTCGACGGACTTGTATGTGACTACCTCACTTGGAATTTTAAGCTGAATAATATCGCTAAGTTCATGGATGTGTTTGTTTTGAGCTGCAAGAATAGCTCGTTCATTCAGCCAACTGGAATTTGTATAATAAATTTGAATATCTAGAAAAATCTTTTTTTTTTACCAACTCTTCTTTTGATGTAACTAAATTACAGAAGTTATGAGGAACCGAAATTTGCCTTTAACTCCGATCAGCCGGCATTTTTCCGTTACCAAATTCCTACAATTGATGCGAAAATTTCTCTGCGGATCGATCGTTCTGCAAATGGACACACATATTTTAAGTTAAATTTAACGTCTTCGCATAGCGTCAAAAAGTAGAGTATTTGAAGCAAGCATTTATTTCATCTGCTTTGAGGAATTACGTGGAACGTTTTTCTGAAATCTCCTGCAAGCAATATTACTGCATTCCCAAATGGTCTGAAATTGATACAAAAAGTTTGCAATGATCGATCAAGAGCCTTAAGTGATTTTATTGTGTGCCATTGTGCATTCATCCCAAACAATAAGTTTGCATTTTTGCAATATTTTTTCCATATGTTTTGGAGATATTGAACATGGGAATTTTGAAAAATTGAATGTTTAATAGTAATTTCAAAGCAGAATTAGTAGTTCTTCTACCTGGTATTAAGGTTGCAGCTATTTCGCATGAAGCAGGAGCTAAGGATATGTCATTTTGTGGTCGAATGACTGCCAAAATCAATTTAATTAGAAAGGTTTTACCAGTTCCTTCTGGTGCTGTTCTAATTAGCAATAATTTTCAAATAAATTTCTATTCTCGCTGTATGACTAAAACATGATTTTTCCATGTGTAGACAATGACCTATTTACAGTAAGTAAATCACGTGACCAAAATAAGATGTATTTATATTTTGTTAATATCTTAATGTAAGTAATTTAGGTGACTAAAATAGGATGAGGGATCAGAGAGGGGTAGATACAGAGGTAGATAGAGATATAGAGAAAGGAAAAGAGAAAGAGAGGGGGAAATAGAGAAAAAGAGGAAGAGAGAGAGATGGGGGATTGAGAGAGATAGATAGAGAGAGACAAAGAGAGTTAGAGGGAGAGAGAAGGAGAGAAACAGAGGGTGAGCTACATTTTACCGTTTTTTCCTCGATAAATGGAGGAGAAATCTTTGTAGATTAAGGCAATTTCTATTTTATTTCATATCAAGAGTATCCCCTTTTCGGGAGCTGGATTTTCCACACATTAAAAACCAGTACTTGTGCAGAATTTAAAATAAGATTGTTCAGAGGAAAAGAGAGAAAGAGAGAGAGAGAGAAAGAGAGAGAGGGAAGAGAGGAGAGGAGAGATATAGAGGGAGTGAGTGAGTGAGAGAGAGAGAGAGAGAGGGAGAGAGAAGCTCAAAGAGAGCGTTTTTGTCCTCGAATCAGCGGAAGATAAATCTTTATAGAGTGAGGCAATTTTAATTTTTGTTCCTATCCAGAGTTTCCCTTTATCGCAAGCTGGATTTTTCACTCATTAAAAACCGACCGGTACTCGTGCAGAATTTGGACCAAACGTAAGTAACTGGCCGCTCAGCTTTGCACGAAACATGGCATCAACCGTTGGCTTTCGCCGAGCGTCGCCGATGATCAAAGCGTAACAACGCTATTCAAGGAAAATACTGAAGAAAACATTTAAATATAATAAAATCACCAGAAAAAAATATAATGAAAATAAAAAAGGAACAAGGACTTACAGTTTTATTCTTGTAACATTTCTTTTTAATTATTATGTTTACGAACAACTTTATTATTCGTCCACGTCATGGAGTTATATTCGGTAAAATATTCTCATATCAGGTGCATTCAATAAGTTCCCAGACTTTTAAAAAAATTGTAGTAGACTTTGAAAATTCAGTATGTTATTCCTATACATCTTATGAGATGACTGACCAATATTTATGATTTCAGGTTCAAATGAACAGCTACAACAGGAATTGGAATACACCCTAATTGTCACAGGTGGTGAATTTCAAAAATGCAATCTGAACGTAAGGACATTTTAGAAGAAGGATATACATTAACATTCTGTTTTAAATTTGGAAAAAATGCTATGGAAATGTATGGAATGCTTCAGACTGCTTTTGGACCATCTTGAATGTATCGAGCACCAGTTTTTGAGTGGCATAAGAGATTCAAGGAAGGCAGGGAGTGTAGGAGGGATGGTGAGAGCTGTGGGAGGAATAAGCAAGTCAGAATAGAGTTGATTGGCCAAAGAAAGAATTTTATGGATAAAAACGTCGTGTGCCTATAGAAACAATAAGTGCACAGCTTGATGCCAGTGTGGGAATTGTACACACAATTATTCGCGAGGAAGTGAAAATGCAGAAAATTTGTGCGTTGTCCCAAGAAGGCTCAAAGAAGATTAGAAAGAAAGGCGTTGTCATGACAGCAGGGAGATGGTCGAGCTGATGAATTCAGATCCTACAATTATTGATGCTCTGGTGAACTGCGATGAAAGCTGGATCTATTGCTAGGACCCAGAGGCCAAGATACACAGTTTCCCGTGGAAGCATGCTGGCTCTCCCAGGTCCAAAGAAGGCAATACAGACCAAACCCACCCAAAAACTAATGATGATCCCTTTTTTTGACAGCACAGGCATGATCTACATGCACTGGCCTTTTTACTGGACATATAGTCAACAAGGAATACCCTGTTGAGGTTTCAGGGAAGTTCAGGAAAAGATTCCATTGGAAGAGGCTAGCACTCTTCAAATCGGGTCAGTGGTATTTTCACCAAGACAATGCAGCAGTACACAACTCCATCCTTGTCTCAGATTATTTTACCATGACGGGCATCAAGTCAGTTCCTCACCATCTCTATAGTCCAGACCTTGCTTCGTGTGACTTTTGGTTATTTTCTAAGCTCAAAGAAAACCTTAGAGGTTGTCGTTGGCAATTTAGGAGATGAAAGAGGCTGTGACGAAGGTTAGTACACCGCTTACACAAAAGGGCTTCCATGATATCTTCCAGGAGTTTTTTGAACGGCACAACTGCATTTCAGCCGGAAGAGATTACTTCGAAAGGAAATAGAGTTTCGTGTGTATACTATCAAATAAAAGTGCCCATACGAAAAGGTCTGGAAACTGATGTTAAGGCATATGGTATTTGATACAAAATTTCGAAATTATTGAAAACTTTATTTTTACCTTTTATTCACTCCAAACAAGGCATATTACCACGTGGACGTAAGGAACTACTAATTGGAACCATGTTTACAGAGGCTATATGTAGAAAGATGAGCAGCTGCATGTCTGTCTGCATTGCATTTAAAATTTTTAACTGAAAGAAGCAGGAAAGAGAGAGAGAGAGAGAGAGATAGAGAGATAGAGAGATAGAGAGAGAGAGAGAGAGAGAGAGAAAGAGAGGGAGAATTCTAAAGCCTACCAGTTCAAGAGAAGGAACTATTAAAAGTGAGGGGGTGAGATTTTGCTGGTCGTCAGGTTTTTCGAAGGTATTTAAATCGAGAGGGCACAATTAAGTTCGTTAGAACACATACTATGTAAGATTGCAGCGCCAGGTGTTGGAACTTGATTGATAGTGTAGGGCCTATTATGTTTAAAACTCGGTATTGGACACTGTCTAATTGCAGATGCATTAGTTCAAAAGTTTTGGCATAAGGAATACAGCTGTTTCTTCTTAACTACACAATCAAACACTAGCAATGACAAACTTTTAATTGTGTAGAAATGGGAATTAATCAGAAATGTAGAAAAAGATGACTTACTGTTATACTCATCAACTGCAAGAAAAAGGGAAAGACAAGTAGTAAATGCGCCAGTCTAGATGAGGAAAATAGTGGCTTTGTAGAGATACAGAATATTATCAAGTGCTAGTTTTCTATTACGGTAGCGTGAGCTCGCCTACTTTGCAGCAGCCTTAGCAATATTTTCAATGTATCTGTTCCAATTCATGCTGCCTGTGAATGTTAAACGATGGGCACTCAGGTAGGGTGTTATTAGTCATGGCAATTGGTGGGTGAGATTTTTTTTGCTGTAATTGTTAAAAGAAAAAGAGGAGTCGTATAAGCGTTAAATTTTACCTTTTCGTCCTCATTTCACTACAGATCGAAGCTCATTTTCTCAGATTTCAGTCATTGCCTGTTCTAAAGAATAGTCTTCTGAAGGTCCGGAGTTCAATCCTTACTACTGGTGATAATAATCTAGAATGTCAATAATTAACTATTTTACTCGGTCATGACTGAACGAGAACAATCTACCCTCATGGGCCAAATAAAGAGTTCAGTTCGAAATTTTGCATAAATTCTCGATTCAAAAGTGTGAAAAGATACATCTGAAGAAGGTCGGAGAACACATCAGCCGTAATTCTGCGAAAACAACCAAAGCAAGAATCGTATTCAAATGATATTTTATTTATCACGTGAATTATTTTTAAGCAATAGACGGGCAACGGCGAGTAATCTTGCTAGTTAGTCAATAAAGTGTTTATTATCAACAACATAATCGTTAAAATATCAATCGTTTTGTTGATTTTCGAATGCTCATTTACTAGAAATGCAAATCAATAACAAAAAAATCGATAAAGGAATCGATCGAACTTTATTCGTTTCCCAATGAACACGTTCGTGATTTGTTTATTATCTGCATGAGTCATTTCAAACCAATCATTAAATATCGATTTATAAAACATTTTTTATATTTAATATTTTGTTTTGTCATATTCGATGATGCTAGTTTTCCATCCATGTTATTCGACTCATAATTATCAATAAATCTACTCTATAAACTTAAATAAGTTGGATTTTCCCCGTCATACCTAAATAACAATGGATTTGTCATGTCGATATTGGATTAGGACTAACTAGTCATTTAGGTAACTTATCAATTTGTGTCATTTGGATACAAATTTTGAATTAACTTTACCCGTCCCAGTGTGAAGGCATGTGCGCCCACTTTCGAAAACAATCGCCTGCTCCAACATTGTGTGCCGTGGGTTTTCTATTCTTTGTCTTCATTTTCTTCTCATTTTGGCGATTATGGTACCTATCATATTCTCTACTCTTCTGATGAGAAGCATTAGGCTTCGAAATGCCTTGGTAGAATCCCCTCTATCCCACAAGTAAATGTTTGTATACCTTTATTGAATAAATGAACATGAAAACGCTGTGGACAAAAATCAATTTTTTCTTTTTTAATATTAACATGTTAAAATTTGATTATTATTAATATGTTAAAATTTGATTATTACAAAAAAACAAAAAACAAAAAAAAAAACGGAAAGTAAAAATCTTGAATTTTACTGTAAACTGTATTTTAATTGAAAACGTTTTTTACAATATCAGATGGACTCATCAATGTGTTTTTACGAGGATCGATACATATTTAAAAAAAACCCTATTTTTCAACATGGAACAAAGTTATATATTCACAAAAAATAAGATAATTGTCATAAGAAAATGTAGACACATGTAAAAGTACTATCAGAAATATAATATAGGAGTGCAACCATCTATACATTAATACGATAGCGCGTCTTTTATTTTTTGTGTCACGATTACGTCCGGGTCGTTCAACTCTTATGTACTTCCACATCTTGTCATGAATAATTTTACCAAGAATTCTTCATGAGTTTCGGTTTCGATTATAGCTGATGGCACTTTAATCATCTATTTTTCAAATAAATAATTTCGTCAATAATTCTTCACTAGTTTTGGTTTCGGTTTCGATTATAGTTGAAAAAACTCAAGTTATATATATATATATATATATATATATATATATATATATATATATATATATATATCATATTATTCGGGTTGGATACAAGCAAATGAACCCAAGTTATTGGGATATATATTTTTTTAAATCAAAACTTAAAAAAAAAGTAAAAATCGATAGAACATCAACTATAATACGATCATAATACGAAATATGCAAGAATTAAAATATCATATTTAAGCCTATTAACAAACGGTATTTGCTGGGCGTTCGTGCTAGCTTAGGAAATACCTTTGCAGTTTTAACAAAAAAATCTACGATAATATCAGAGCGTCTACATTTACACTAAACATTTACAGAATACCAACATCAATATATTGCATATTCATGAGTCCCTCTGGATTTTCTATAGGTCATGCTAGTAAAATCATAATTACTGTATACACTACTAAAATGTTATTAAAAAGACAGTCGGGCTAATCTGGGATTTGAAACCGAAACTATCAAACCCTAAGTGAACATCATACCCCCAGACCAAGGAGCGACTCCGTTACGCTGGAAGTTTTAACTTGGCAATCTAATGTAAAAATATGCATCAATTAAAGTATGACTAAATACTCTTTCAAAAACAGAATGCGTCACATTCATGTACATCTACAATTTAATCAAATAATAATTACTGAATACACTTAAAAAATGTTATTAAAAAGTAGTCAGGCTCGTCCGGGATTTGAACACGGGACCTTTCGCACCCTAAGCGATAATCATACCTCTAGATAAACGAGCCATTTCTTCCGACTGAAAGTTTAAACTGGAAAATTTAATGTAAAAATATACATCAATTAAAGCATGACTAAATACTCTTTCAAAAAGAGATTACATAACATTCATAAGCATCTACAACTTAATCAAATCATAATTACTGAATACACTTCATAAAGTTATATAAAAAATAATGGTATCCGTCAGGGATTTGAACCCGGGACCTCTCGACGCGAAGTCACAATCATATCCTTAGACCAACAAGCCACATCTTCAGACAGAAAGTTTAAACTTGAAAATGTATATGTAAACATATACATTAACGCATGAGAAAATACTCTTTTAAAAAGAATGCGTCACATTCATATACATCTACAATTTAATCAAATCAATTACTAAACACACTTCAAAAACGTTATTTCAAAAATAGTCGGGATCGTCCAGGATTTGAACACAGGACCTCTCGGTCCCTAAACGGATCATACCCTTAGACCAACAAGCTACATCTTTAGACGTGAAGTTTAAACTTGACAAACTAATGTAAATATATATATCATTTAAAGCATGACTAAATATACTTCTAAAAAGGGAATGCGTCACATTCATGTACATCTACAATTTAATCAAATCATAATTACTGAATACACTTAAAAATGTTATCTCATATATAGTCGGGTTCGTCCGGGATTTGACCCGACAACTCTCGCACACAAAGCGAAAATCGAACCCCTAGACAAATGATCCACATCTTTGGACAAGAAGGTCTAACGTGACAATCGAATGTAAAAATATACATCAATTAAAGTATGACTAAATATTCTTTAAACAGTAAATGCGTCACATTCAGATGCATCTACAATTTAATCAAATAATTGTTACTGAATACACTTCAAAAATGTTTTTTTTTCAGAAATAGTCGGGCTCGTCCAGGATTTGAACTCGGGACCTCTCGCGCGCTAAACGAAAATGATAACACTAGACCAATGAGCTGCATCTAATGCCTAGTAATTTAAACTTGACAATCTAATCTAATCATATGCATCAATTAAAACTTGACTTAATAATCTTTTATAAAAAGAGAATGCGTAACATTCACATACATCTACAATTTAATCAAGTAATAGTTACTGAATACATTTCGAAAATTTCATTTGAAAGTAGTCGGACTCGTTTGGGATTTGAATCCGGGACCTCTTGCACACTAAGCGAAAATCATACTCCTAGACCAACGAGCCACTTCTGTAGACTGAAAGTTTAAACTTGACAACATAATCTAAAAATATACATCAATTAAAGCATGAGTAAGACATTTTTAAACAGAGAATGCGTCACATTAATATACATCTACAATTTAATCAAATCATAATTGCTGAATACACTTCAAAAATTTAATTTAAAAAGTAGTCGGAGTCGTTTGGGATTTGAACCCGTGACCTCTCGTACCGTAAGCGAAAAATCATACTCCTAGACCAACGAGCCACAGCTGTAGACTGAAATTTTAAACTTGACAATTTAATGTAAAAATATACATTAATTAAAGCATGACTAAATACTCTTTGAAAAAGAGATTACGTAACATTCATAAGCATCTACAATTTAATCAAATCATAGTTACTAAATACACTTCAAATATGTTATTTCAAAAGTAGTCATGTTCGTCCGGGATTTGAACCCGGGACCCCTGAGCGAAAATCATACCCCTACACCAAACAGCCACATCTGTAGACCGGAAGTTTAAACTTGACAATCTAATGTAAAAATATACATCAATTAAAGCATGACTACAATTTAATCAAATAATACTTACTGAATACACGTCAAAAATGTTATTTATAAGTCGTCGGAGTCGTCCGGGATTTGAACACGGGACTTCTCGTTTCCTAAACCGAAACTTTTGACCCACGAGCCACATCATTGGACTAGAAGATTAAACTTTAGAAGTTAATGTAAAAATATACATCAATTTAAGCATGACTAAATCTATCTCTATAATTATAAAACTCAAATGACCTTGTAACGGGTGCTGTAACCCAACATCCGGTTTTCAACTTCCGGTTGCGCATTCTAACTCTAATATCAAATAATGAATTTGACAATAAAACGTATTGTTTACCGTGAACATTTTCAGTGTCTTAGTTGTCTTTTTTGCGTTTAAATTATCCAAATAAACAATTGTTAAACTTTCTGCACTTTATTTCCACATTCATTTCCGTATTAAGTTTAAGTTATTTTAACGCAATTTTCTTACAAATATATCTGTAAAATTTTAACTTATTTCTAGACCAATCAGTTGTCTCAATTATCGTTTCATTTTATTTTTCCTATGACTTGTTTCTTTTATTTTAATTTATCTACTTATTTATGGTATGAATTCCCGACGACAAATACAACACATCATATATTCAAACACAATTTTACAATATTTATTAAAACATATACAACATTTTCCAAAAAAATACATTATTACATTTAACTATGATTAAAACAAAACGTTACAGTTATAACTTTTTTTTTCCGAAAATGTTTTTCTTTTTCTGCAATCAACAACAATAATAACAACAACAAAATCTGTTAAAAAAGTTTCAACTTGACAATCTAATGTAAAAATATACATCAATTAAAGCATGAGTAAAGACTCTTTTAAAAAGAATGCGTCACATACATTTTTTTTACACAGTGGTCACCACTTATCAAGGCCCGGAAGCCACTCAGGGATAAGGGTTATTGCAAGTACATTACGTTAGTGTGGAGATTTGATGAAGTGTTTACTTAAGGGGGCGGTTCATTAGGAATTTTTTAACATTGGACTTGAAGACATCCCAGTTTTAGTCACGTGGGAAGCAGGCAGACGGAACAGAGTTCCATAGGCGTGCAGTTCTAAGAAAATACATATACATCTACAATTCGATCAAATCATAATTACTGACTACACCTCAAAAATGTTATTTAAAAAATAGTCGCGCTCGTCTGAAATTTGAATCCGGCACTCCTCGAACATAAAGAGGAAGGCATACCCCTAGACTAACGAGCAAACTCTGTGGATTGAAAGTTTAAATTGACAATCTAATGTAAAAATATACATAAATTAAAGCATGAATAAAGATTCATTTAAAAAGAGAAGACGTCACATTAATATACATCTACAATTTAATCAAATCATAGTATATAATACACTTTAAAAACGTTATTTAATAAATAGTCGGGCCGTACAAATTGGGGGGGGGGAAATAAATAAATAAAACCAGAAAACTGACCGTGTATAACGAATAAATGTTTAATAGATTTTATTCATAATTTTTTGTTATTGTTGGTTTGTTTTATGCAAGGGAGGTATTTTTTAACCGTATAAGTGTTAGGTGTAAGTATAACGGTTTGTTATGTGTTTTTTTTGTATTGTTTTCTTTGTTGTCGCGTTTTACCAATTGGAATGTTGTCTGGTTCCATATCGATAGTGTAATAGTAATTGGGCTTATGAAACTACCAGAAAATCAGTGTATAGAAATAAATAATGAATGAGTAACTAATCCGAAAATAAGAAGTCAGCTCTCCCCCCTAGTATCACGTATAAAGTCACTGTAAACATAATAGAAGGAAAAATATAGTAAATAAAATATATGAATCGAGTAATCACTTGAACATTTGAAGAACGCTAGCGGCTGAATGTTATAGCTTGTTATAAAACCTTGAATCCAAGGTTAGTTCGTTTCGTTTAAGTAACCCTTCAAATCGCAGCCCCCCCAAAAAAGGCAAAAAATAAAAAAATGAAAAAAAAAGAAAGAAAAGCGGGGGAAGAAAAAAAAACGGTATAATTAACCCATGTAATAGATATAACCGAAAGTTGCGTTTCACCCGACGGTAAAATGCCAATCCATTTTTTTAAAGCAACTAAGAACTCCAACCGGTGTTGCTTCCCAAGTTCTCATGTGGACGTATCCGTAATGGTGTTAATTGGTCGCGGGAGGGGGAAATATGAACGTAATAGAGAGAAAAGATTTTACCACTTCCATTGATTTTTACAGGTTTTGGAGGTGAACTCTCACCAGAAAATTTTAGGAATGTACGATTATCGAGGAAGTATAAGGGTAATAGGCCTATAGCACACCTGAGATAATGTGATGCATGTTTGTGCACATTAAATTTGCACGAAATGTCTTGAAATTTAATCCTAGTCAAACTCACAGGGGAAAAATAACTTCATTTTATTTATATAGAGAAGAGATAATTCCTTAATACACTTCAAAAATATTCTTTCAAACATAGTCGGGTTCGTCCGGGATTTGAACCCGGGAGCCCTCACACCCTAAACGAAAACCATACCCTGAGACCAACGAGCAAATCTCTGCAAGCCAATGTTAAAACTGACAATCTAATGTAAAAATATAAATCAACTAAAGAATGAGTAAAGACCCTTTAAAAAGAAGAAGACACATTCATATGCATCTCGAATTAAATAAAATCATAATTACTAAATACACTTCAAAAATGTTATTTCAAGAATAGTCAGGCTGGTCCGAGATTTAAACCCGAGAACTCTCGCACCCTAAGCGAAAATATTATCCCTAGACCAACTAGCAACATCCGGTGGCCACAAGTTTAAACTTTACAATCGAATATACACATATACATCAATAAAAGCATGAGTGAAGACTCTTTAATGAAGAAAATGCGTTACATTCACATACATCTACAATGCAATCAAATCCTAATTACTAAATACATTTAAAAATAGATGGGCTTGTTCGGGATTTGATCCTGGAACCTCTCAAACCAAAAGGGAAAATCATAGCATAGACCAACGAGCCACTTCCGTGGACTGGAACTATAATCTTGACAATCTAATATAAAACTATACCACAATTAAAGCAGGAGTGAAGGCTCTTTTTAAAAGAGTATGCGTCACATTCATATACATATATTATTTAATCAAATCATAAGTACTAAATAAATTAAAAAAAATCTTATTTCAAAAATAGTCGGGATCGTTCGGGATTTTAATCCGGGACCTCTCGCACCTTAACCGAAAATCATACCACTAAACCATCGAGCCACATCTGCGGATGGGAATTTTAAACTTGAGAATCTAATGTAAAAATATACCACAATTAAAGCAGGAGTGAAGGCTGTTTTAAAAGAGTAGGCCACACATTCATACACATCTACAGTTTAATCAAATCATAGTTTCTAAATAAATTAAAGAAATGTTATTTCAAAAATAGTAGGGCTCGACCGGGATTTGAATACGCGACCTCTCGAACCCCAAGCGAAAAAATATATCCCTAGACCAAGGAGCCACGTCTGTGGACGGGAATTTTAAACTTGACAATCTAATGTAAAAATATACCACAATTAAAACAGGAGTGAAGGCTCTTTGAAAAGTGTATGCGTCACATTCATATACATCTATAATTTAACCAAATCATAGTTACTAAATAAACTTAAAAAAATGTTATTTAAAAAGTAGTCGGGTTCGTCCGGAATTTGAACTCGGGATCTCTAGTAATCCTAGACGAGTTCACAATTAAAACTTCAATAAATGTTATTTCAAAAATAGTAGGGCTCGTCCGGGATATGAACTCCGGATCTCTCGCACCCAAAGCGAAATCATGCCAACGAGCCACATCTCCGAACTGGACACCTGAAATAGCAATCCAATATAAAAATATGTCACAATAAAAGCAGGAGTGAAGACTCTTTTAAAAGAGTATGCGTCACATGTATGTACATCTACAACTTAATATAATCATGGTTACTAAACAAACTTCAACCAATGTTATTTCAGAAACAGTCGGGCTCGTACGGAGATTTGAACGCGGAACCTCCCATACCCTATGCGACAATCATGCCCCTACACCAACGAGCCACATCTACGCGATCGACTCTTAAACTTGACAATCTAATGTAAAAATATACCACATTAAAAGCAGGAGTGAAGACACTTTTAAAAGAGTATGCGTCACATTCATATACATATATTATTTAATCAAATCATAGTTACTAAATAAACTTCAACAAATTTTATTTCAAAAATAGTCGGGCTCGTCCGGGATTTGAACCCAGGAACCTTCGCACCCCAAGCGGAAATCATACCCCTACACCAACGAGCCACATCTGCATTACGGGCCTTAAAACTTGGCAATCCAATGTAAAAATATAAAACAATTAAACAGGAGTGAAGACTCTTTTAAAAGAGCGTGCGACAAATTCATATACATCTACAATTTAATCAAATCATACTAAATTATCTTCAACAAATGTTATTTCAAAAATAGTCAGGCTCTCCCGGGATTTGAAGCCGGGACCTTTCGCACCCTAAGCGAAAATCATACGCCTAGACCAAGGAGCCACATCTGTGTGACAAACTCTTGAACTTGGCAATCTAACGTAAAAATATACCACAATTAAACAGGAGTGAAGTCTCTTTTAAAAGAGTATGCGTCACATTCTACAATTTAATTATATCATAGTTACTAAATAAATTTCAACAAATGTTATTTCAAAAATAGTCGAGGTCGTCCGTGATTGGAACCCGGGACATCTCGCACCCTAAGCGAAAATCCTCCTTCTAGATCAACGAGCAACATCTCCGTAATTGATTCTGACACTTGGCAATCTTATGTAAAAATATAACACAATTAAAACCTCTTTTAAATGAGTATGCGTCACATTCATATACATATACAATTTAATCACATCAAAATTACTAAATCAACTTCAACAAATGTTATTTCAAAAACAGTCGTGCTCGTCCGAGATTTGAACCCAGGACCACTCGCACCTAAGCGAAAATCATACACCTACACCAACGAGCCACATCTGTGTAATGGACACTTAAACCTGCCAATTTAATGTAAAAATTCACAGTTCAAGCGGGAGCGAAGACTCTTTTAAAACAGTGGGCGTCACATTCGTATACATCTACAATTTAGTCAAATTATACATACTAAATAAACTTCAACGAATGGTTTTTCAAGAATAGTCGGGCGCGTCCTGGATTTGAACCTTGGACCTCTCGCATCCTAAGGGAAAATCATACCCCTAGACAAACGAGCGACGTCTGCGTAATTGCCTCTGAAACTTGGCAATCTTATGTAAAAATATACCACAATTAAAGCAGGCGGGAAGACTCTTTTAAGAGAGCATGCGTCACATTCATATGCCTCTACAATTTAATCAAATCATACTACACCATATATTATTTCAAAAATCTTCGCGCTCGTCCGCGATTTGAACCAGGGATCTCTCGCACCGTAAGCGAAAATCATATCCCTAGACCAACGAGGTACATCTTACACTTGTAAAAATATACCACAGTTCAAGCAGGCTTGAAGACTCTTTTAAAAGAGTATGCGTCACTTCTATATATCTACAATTTAATAAAATCATAGTTACTTAATAAATTTCAACAAATGTGACTTCAAGAATAGTCAGGCTCGTCTGGGATTTTAATCCCGGGACCTCTCACACTTAGCTAGAATCATACAACTAAACTAACGGTCCTTATCTGCGTTAGGGAAACTTAAACCTTGCAATCTAATGTCAAAATATACTACAGTTCAAGCGGGAGTGGAGATTCTTTTTAATAGTATGCATCACATTCATATATATCTACAATTTAATCAAATCATAGTTACTAAATAAACCTCAAAAACTGTTATTTCAAAAACGGTCGGGTTCGGCCGAGACTTGACCACGGGATTACACGCAGCCTATGGGAAAATCATACCTCTAGACTAACGAGCCAGATCTGCGTAACGGACTCTGAATAGTTGAGCTCGTCCGGAATTTGAGCCCGGGACCTCTCGCACATTTTGCGAGAATCATACCCCTAGCCCAACGGGCCTCATCTGCGTTATGGACACTTAAACCTTGCAATCTAATTTCAAAATATACTTCAATTAAGGAGGAGTGAAAACTCTTTTAAAAGACTTAGCGTCACAGTCATATACATATACAATTTAATGAAATTATAGTTACTAAATAAACTTCAACAAATGTTGTTTCAAAAATAATCGGGCTCGTCCGGGATTTGAACCCAGGACCTCTCGCACTCTAAACAAAATTTATACCCAAAGACCAACGACCCAAATCTGCGTAATGACCTCTTACACTTGTCAATTTAATGTAAAAATATACTACAATTAAAGCAGGCGTGAAGACTCTTTTAAAAGAGTATACGTCACATTCAAATACATCTAGAATTTAATTAAATCCTATTTACGAAATAAACTCCAACAAATGTTATTTGAAAAATAGTCGTGTAGTCGTGCTCGTCCGGGGGTTGTAAAGTCGTACCCCTAGACCAACGAGCCACATCTGTGTACTAGGCTCTGAAACTTGGAAATCTAATGTAAAAACCACACTACAGTTACTAAATAAACTTCAACAAATGTTATTTAAAAAAACAGTAGGGTTCGTCCAGGATTTGAACCCGGGACCCCTCGCACCCTAAACGAAAATCATATCACTATACCAACGAGCCACTGATGTGGGCTGTGATTTTCAACTTTACAATATAATGTAAAAATATATCACAATTAAAGCAGGAGTTAAGGCTCTTTGAAAAGAGTATGCGTCACATTCATATACGTATAGAATTTAATAAAATCATAGTTACTTAATAAAGTTCAACAAATGTTATTTCAATCATAGTCGAGCTCGTCCGGAGTTTGAACGCAAGACCTCTCGCACCCTAAGCGAAAAATCACACCCCTAGCCAAACGAGCGACATCTACGTATTGGTCTCTTTAACCTGACAATCTAATGCAAAAATATACAATAATTAATGTAGGAGTGGAAACTCTTTGAAAAGAGTATGCGTCAAATGCATATACATCTACGATTTAATCAAATCATAATTTCTAAATAAACTTCAAATATCTGTTTTCAAAAATAGTCGGGCTCGGCCGGAATTGTAACCCGGGACCTATCGCGCCCTAAGTTAAAATATTACCCCTAGGCAAACGAGCCACATCTGTGGAAGGGAATTTTAAACTTGACAATCTAATGTAAAAATATACCACAATTATAGCAGGCTGTTTAAAAGAGTATGCGTCACATTCATACACATCTACAATTTAATCAAATCATAATTACTAAATACCCTTAAAAATGTTATAAAATAGTCGGATTTGTCCAGTATTTGAACCCGGGACCTCTCGTACCCTAAGCGAAAATCCTACCCCCAGACAAAGGAGCCACATCTGTTGACTGGAAGTTTAAACTTGACAGTCTCGTGTAGAAATCTATATATATATAAAGTAATAGCGTTCGTGTGTGTGTGTGTGTACAACTCCATAGGACCAATCAAGTCAAGGATTCGTCACTTGACACTCAGCCCAACAGGTGAGGGGCCGGGAACCGGCCCAGCACCTGTTGGACTGAGGTATACCGCCTGGGTAATACCTAGGAGGTCCACCCTCCCAGGCCTTGCCACCGGGCTTTCCGGTGGGGCAAGTTTATTGCTTGCTGCCTGAGGCGCCCCGACCAGGGAATGCCGACGGGGTTACTCAGGCAATTTTTAAAATTGCAGGAGTGCCCCTCCTTTAGGGGAGCCTGCGGGGTTCCCACTTTCCGGCCTTGTGCCACATTTTGCTGATGTGGGCAGCAAATAAATATCAACTCCATAGGACCAAAGAAATATAAATTGTCTATAATGTGTGTGCACCTCTTCTGGTCAAGAAATATTTATGCTCATTGTAGGATCCTTCTCTTAAAGGAGACATTTATTTTAATGTGTAAGTTCTAGATATAGCATTTTTTTACATCACATATACATCGACTGAGTTATGTTTATTAGCATATCACATTAAATTTAATCATTTAAAATAATTAGCTCGATTATATTACTTATTCGACATAAAACCCTGTTTAATACTGTACTATTTAAAAAATATAATTTAAAATGTAATTATTTAGTTTATTTTCATTTCAATTTATATTTATACTTAAATTTAATTATTATTATCGTAAATCTGAAACCTTTTAATTTTCAAAACAGAAAACTAAGGTGAATAACTGTGATAGTTTAATTCTTTGAACACGTTATTAAATATTTTCTATGATAGATTTGTTTTCATTTCGAAATATTCTAAGTTGAATTAATATTTTATTTTTTAATTCGGAGGTAATTGTTTTTTCGCTTATTCTTAATTTTTAAGTAACCTTTTTGTACTCATGCAGAGAGTGAACTCAGAGTCCACCCGGCTTTCTCCGGAACATGTCGCCAACAGCCGGAGTAAACCGAGCGTCGCTGAGGAAATTAAGCCGAGCGTCGCCGATGAAAGCATAACAAGAAAAGAAAACCTACCTTAAATTTTAAATTTTATTAACTGTAAAGAAAAATTTTATAATATTTTTTGTTTTCGTTATATATAGATATTGTACTCATGACCTGTGCTGAAATAATAACGTTATTATTTAAAAAGCCATTCTTAACATGGGGAGGGGAGGATGTTTTGTACCTATTCTGTACGTTAACCTTACAATTGAATAAAAAACATATCATAAAACTTTAATTAAACGTGGACATACGATTTAAAAAATAGTGCGGATCACTCTCTGCATTAGCCCCATATATTTTGTTTAGATAAATAATGTTAAAGATTTTTTTACCAATGTCAAGTTTCTTGCCAACTCCTCCAAAAATTTTAAAATGACGACTTTTATAGGTTTTCGATTTTTTTTTTTTTTTACAAGGTAGTCACCACTTATCAAGACGGGCGATGCGCGGGTATCTTTGCTAGTATATTATAATTAAAGCAGGACTGAAGGCTCTTTTAAAAAGAGGATGCGTCACATTCATATACATCAACAATTAAATTAAATCATAGTTACTAAATACACTTAAAAAGAAGTGTTATTTCGAAATACGGGATTGAACCAGGAACCACGCGAATCCTAAACGAAACTCATACCCACAGACCAACGAGCCACATCAGTGGACTGGGAGTTTAAACTTGACAAGCTAATGTAATAATATACCAGATTAAAGCAGGAGTGAATGCTGTTTTAAAAAGAGTATGCGTCACATTAATATACATCTACAATTTAATCAAATCATAGTTACTAAATATACTTCAAAAAACGTTATTGTATAAGCAGTTGGGCTCGTCAGGGATTTGAACACGGAAACAGTCGAAGGTTAAGCGAAGATCCTACCCCTAGACCAACGAGCCACATCTGTTTATTGGTATTTTAAACTTGACAATCTCGTGTACAAATATATTAAAATTAAAGCAGGACAGAAGGCTCTTTTAAACAGAGAATGCGTCACATTCATGTACATCTGCAATTTAATCAAATACTAGTTACTAAATACACTTAAAAAAGTATATTTCAAATGTATTTGGTAACTATGATTTGATTAAATTGCAGATGTATAGGAATGTGGCGCGTACTCTTTTTAAAAGAGTCTTCACTTCTGCTTTAATTGTCGTATATTTTTACATAAGTTTGCCAAGTTCTATTTCAAGTCCACAGATTGGACTGGTGGTGCCGTTTTTGCTTAGGGTGCGAGAGGTTCCGGGTTCAAATCCCAGATGAGCCAGACTATTTTTTAAAACACATTTGTAAGTGTATTTAGTAACTATGATTTGATTAAATTGCCGATCTATATGAATGTGACGCATACTCTTTTTAAAAGAGCATTCACCCCTGCTTTAATCGTGGTATATATTTTCATTAGAGTGTGAAGTTTAAAATTCCTTTCCTCAGATGTGGATCGTTGGTCGACGTGTATGATTTTCGCCTAGGGTGCAAGAGGTCCCGGGTGCAAATACCGGAGGAGCCCTACTATTTTTGAAATAACATTTTTTGAAGTGTATTTCATAACTATGCTTTGATTAAATTGTAGATATATATAAAGGTGATGCATACTGTTTTTAAAAGAGCCTTCACTCCTGCATTAATTGTGGTATACTGTTACATTAGATTGCTACATTTAAAATTACAGTCAAGGGATGAGACTCGTTGGTCGTGATGTTCCGTGTTCAAATCTCGGAGGAGCCCGACAATTTTCGAAATAACATTTTTTTAAATGTATTTAGTAACTATGATTTAATGAAATCGTACCTATTTACTATGCCTCCCCACGGGACAGAGTTAGACAACAGGGTCGTTATTTAACGCGGAGAAAAGGTTAAAATTAAATCAAATCATCTAAATATTTATAAAAGTGAAAGTGTCAGTCTGTCTGTGTGTGTGTCTATCTGTCTGTATAGATTTCTCTACACAATATCTTTGTCAATTTTTACTCTTTATATTCAAAATTTGATATGCAGGGTAGCGAGATTTGGGAAAATCTATGTGATCGATTTTCGGCCAGAAATTTGCCTGTTAAGGGGTCAAAATGAAATCATTTTACCTTTAAAAAGTCTACCAAACTCCTCCGCCAATTTTGGATCTAAACACTTGAAATTTTAGATAAATGTTCATTGGACACGGATTTAACTTAATAAATTGATGTGAGCCCCCCCAAATTAATGTTAAGTGGTCATAATAGGGGTTAAATTTAAAAAGAATTTGATCGCCGCGTACTCTACCAAATTACTCAGACAATTTCTGGTCTAAACATATGAAATTTTACATAAAGAATATTAAGAGATAGGGCAAGCTTTTTAATCGGTTTGGGTAGAAAATTTGAGCTACCAATATATAAATATATATATCTTTGCATCTCTGCCTAAAAGTTTCGACAGAGGCGACGGATTTTCACAAGATCAGTATCGTTTTGAAGTTCAACCTTTCAGATGACAAATATCGAAAAATTGGCTAAAAACCGGGGACTCAACTGGGCACATTTTTACTGTGAGTGGTTGCTTTTTTCGCCAGTATTGTCGGAAGTCATACCCTCTTTTCGATTGTCTAGCCTTAATTTAAACCTACGTCACTTCTGGCCGTCGTTTCTTCTGTTTCTCTTTTGTCCGTTTTTTTCAGTGTCTTTTGCTGCAGTAATTATTCTTTCAGTGTTCTGCATTATGTATTTTTCTAATTCTTTTCTTGTGTCATTTACGCAGTCTTCTATACACACCAGGCATTTACCCCCGTCTTTTCTTTTCACATAGTCCGTCAGTATCATCCCTTGGATATAGTGCATTGTGCATAGTCATGAGTTTCCTGGTCTCCTAGTCGAGATTCTTCAGTTCTTCTTTGGTCTCATCTATAAATGGCTCTGAATATCTTACAAGTGACGCTTCCCATGTGTTAATATTTTTAATTAGATCTCTACTATATAGTTTTGTTTCGAGGAGTTTTCTTGTTCTTCAGAAGTATTCCTTTCCAATTTTCTCTTACATTTCTGTTATTTTGATAGTGTATGCTTCCAGAACGCCCAAATATTTGTAGACAGCATGTTAACTAAGTTCCCTCATCTCTGCTGAGTTTGGTAGAATCATATCTTCCGTTGCTTCCAGTTTTTTCCTCCTGATCAGGAGCGAACATTTTTCCATGCCGAATTCCATTCGGATATCCTGACTAAAGATTCTAATTGTGTTTATTATTATTATTATTATTATTATTATTATTGGCTCACAAGGAGCTTTCACACAGGTTATAACAGATCTTTCCTTGAAAACAGCCTGTGGTGTTTCCTGGAAGCTGAGTGACAACAAGTCTCCCCAGATTTCCAGTACTCTCCACCTCTTTTGATACTATTTGCAAATGTTTGCATTATCGCAACAGCTGCTTGCCATTGATTTCTCGTTGGCAGCGGCTATTGGTCTTCACTGGAATTTGAGTGGCAATAAGCCTCCCCAAGGTCCCAGTTTTCTTCGCACATATCCAGCGGAGATCTGGTCAGTATTTTCTCCTCGGTCTTTCTATCCTCCTTGATTCTACTTGACTGTTTGTTCTCACTTTTTTTTTGGGGGGGGGCGGTCAGTTATGTGGTTATGGGGGTTAGAGA
This sequence comes from Euprymna scolopes, assembly GCF_053919585.1. Lineage (NCBI taxonomy): Eukaryota > Metazoa > Mollusca > Cephalopoda > Sepiida > Sepiolidae > Euprymna > Euprymna scolopes. Next base: position 114,675,947 of record NC_136491.1, read on the forward strand.
ACTTAAAGATATGCGGCTTCAGTGTTCTTGATTTTATGTGGCTTTTCATGTTTTACCTCAGCAGCAGTTTGTCTGGTTCACGCTTGTGTGTTAGTTTCCGTACTTAAGGGTTTTCCTTAATATTTCAGCTGTTTTCATGACTGTTGTTCGTTGTATTTTTCCAGTCATTCCTCTGATTCCAATTTCTCCCATTTTTAAAAAAAGTTTTTTCGGGATTGTTCCTAGTCCCCCTACTATTATTGGTATTATTTTGATTTTCTTCATCTTCCATACCCCTTTCAGCTCTCTTGCTAGCTCTGTGTATTTGCTCCATTTCTCCTTTTCTTTGATATTCACCCTGTGGTCGGCTGGGACAGCAAAGTCTACGATTTTACAGGATTTTTCCTTTCTTGTTAATTATTACGATATCCGGTCTTTTACCTGTATGGGTTTATCAGTTTGTATATCAATGCCCCATAAGATTTTGTGATTCTCGTTTTCAATTACTGTTGCCGGCTTATGTCTTTACCACTTGCCTGTGCGTTCGAGATGCAGTTGTTTGCATAATTCCCAGTGTACTGCCCTTCCCACTTGGTCGTGTCTGTTCTTGTATTCCTTTTGAGCCAGTTTGCTGCATTCACTTACTATATGGGTCATCGTTTCGTCTCTTTGTCCACAGAGTCTGCATTTGCTTTCTTGTGTTTTATCGATCTTTGATTTGATGCTGTTGGTTCTTATCGAGTTAACTTGTGCTGCGGTTATTAGGGATTCAGTTTCTTGGTTTATGTGTCTTTTTCGCATCCATGTCCAAGTGTTTTCGTTATTTTCATCTTTTGTCATCCTTATGAATCTTTCGTGTAGTTGTTTCTCTTCCCATTTTTCTTTTCTTGTCTTATCCTTTGTTTCTCTATTTTCTGTTTTGTTGATTTTTTCCGTGTCTCTCGCTGCCATGATTATTGTTTAAGTGTTTTGCATTAAGTATTTTTCTAGTTCTTTTTTTGGTGTCATTTGCAGGCTAGTCCCCTCCCGCCATCTTTCTTTTTCACATAGAGTCGGTTATTATTATTATTATTATTATTATTAGCAATTCAGCCCAGATTTGCTCGGGCCCTACGAAATGTTCACAATTTTATGTGCATATATATATATATATATATATATATATATATATATATATATATTAAAAAGTTTGAGTCATGTCCAGGCAACCTACATCTAAAATTTCAAGTGTTCGGACCTAAAATTGGCGGAGAAATTTCGTAGAGTCTGCAAAGGTCAACTCTTTCAACTTTAACCTCTTAACAGCCAAATTTTCGCCCCAAAACTGATGAAAAAACTTGCTGCATGTCTGAATATCCTTTATGTAAAATTTCAAATGTAGTTTGCTAGAGACCGTAAAGGTAAAATCTTTTTTCTTTGATCTCTTAGTAGCCAAATTTTCGACCCCAAACCGATTAAATCACTTGCCGTATGTCTAAATACACTTTATGTACAATTTCAAATGTTTAAACCAAAAATTGGCTGATAGGTCATTTTTTTAATCTTTGACCCCTATTTTGACCTCTTAGCATTTATTGTTTTGGAATCAAATCAAGTTAAAAAGTTTGATCCATGTTTAAGTAACTTACATCTAAGATTTGAAGTGTTTAGACCCAAAATTAGCGGAAGAGTTTGATAAAGTTTTCAAAGGATAAATCATTGAACTTTGAAACCTTAACAGCAAGATTTCTGGTCGAAAACCAATTAAAAAGATTTTCCCAAATCTAAATACCCTTTATGTCACGTCTCGAGTCTGTAGACTGAAAATTGACAGAGTAATTTGGTAGGGAAATGTTTAACTCATGTCCAGGTAACCTACATCTAAATTTAACTCATGTCCAGGTAACCTACATCTAAATTTTCAAGTGTTTAGAACCAAAACTGGCGGAAGAGTTCGATAGAGAACTTTTTTTAACTTGACAGACACACAGACAATTTCACTTATATATATATATATATATATATATATATATATATATGTATATATATTTATATATAATATTATTATTATTAATAATAATAATAATAATAATAATAATAATAATAATAATAATATATTTGAAATGTCAAAAAACCATGGACAGATGAGGAAAGAAGCGTACTGTGGGAATGCATTGTAAGAAGTGGAAGTACCAAATCTGGTGGATATATCCGAAAAGTGAATGGAGAATGGGAATTGAGAGGAGGAGGAGGAGCTAGTAGCGTCGCGAGTTTGGTACCCCAGTTAAAACAAATTAAAAATAACCTATTTTCAGTGATTTCAAGAGAAGAGATTGAATGGATGGTTAGGAATGAAATGAATAACGAAAGTAAAATTGATTAAACTATCTCTGATGAAAGAACTGAGAGAGTGGAAGTACAGAACGAAAATGTAAACGATGATGGGAGGCGGACAACTGAGGAGGAATGGAATCCTATGGTTAGGGGAAGTTATGAGAAGGAGTTGAAGGATCTAAGGCAGATGAAATCATTAACTCTGAGACAATGGAGCCAGTGAAAGGAGCAGATGTATCGAGAAGTCGTGATGAAGTTCGAACTTTGACTTCTGTAGAAAAGGAAGTACTTCAGAAGTTAGGAGAGGTTCTTCTTTGAGACAATATCATAGAGATTCCAAGTATGAAGAGTAGTGGTAGCCGGAAGGTGAAAAGCTAGGTAAAAATAGTTCAAGGAGTAATTCACAACATCATAAGAAAGAACATATAGATTATGGAACTTAACAGGCTTCTGTATGCAGCGTCACACATTATTGTGAATCGCCTTGGCTTAATACAGAAGAAAAAGAGAGAAATGAAGGATAGAAGGCCACACTGGCAGAAACGGCTTGAAGAAAGTATTAAACGGTGGCGGAAAGACATTGAAGAATAAAAGATATAAGAAAAGGAGTTAAACTACGACAGAAAGCAAAGGACGAGCTTGAAAGGAGACATAGATTGCCGGAAAAGGAAACCATGGGCGTTCTAACAATGAAGGTCCACACTGGTCCACACTGGTGGTATGAAAATTCGGAACTCTGTTGGAAAAAGTGTTGCATTTCGGCAGAACAACCTTTTCCGGAACAATCAGTCTCAGCTATATAAAGAATTAAATGGTAGGAAACAGGCGGGAAATAACAACACTTCAAATGTAAAAGATGCCAAGAAGTTCTGGAGTGGGATTTAGTCTGTCGAAGGGCGATATAATAAGAAAGCTACCTGGTTGGGAGAGGCCAGAGAAAGACTATCAGAAATGCAGCAGATGAAGAACGTTTAGATAACCATCGATGACGTTAAGGCTGGCATACGAAGGATGACAAACTGGAAGGCACCTGGTCCAGATGGAGTGATGAGCTTCTGGTTTAAACAGTTCCCATGCCTTTATCCACCTATAGCTGCTGCTCTGCGAAAGGTTATAGAGTCGGGAGGTGTCCCTGATTGGCTTTTGAATGGAAGAACAACACTGATTAGGAAAGATCCTGCAAAAGGAACAGATGCCAATAATTATAGACCAATTATATGTCTGCCATTGATGTGGGAACTGCTGATTGGAATATTTGCAGAGGAAATTTATGAATATCTTGAGCGTAATGGTGTTTTTCCTGACGAACAAAAGGGGTGCCGGAAAGGCTCAAGAGGTACCAAAGAGCAACTACTAATTGAGCATTAATGCAGGATGCAAAGAAGAAGAAGAAGAGGAATCTGAGCGTAGCATGGATCGATTAAAGAAAGGCTTATGACATGGTTCCTCATTCATGGATACGTGAAACACTATTGCTGATGAAGGTTGCTGAGAATGTGGTAGGGCTTTTTGAGACAAGTATGGCTCAATGGAAAACTGTGCTGACAGCAAACAGAGAGGAGATGGGGCAGGTTGGCATTAAACGTGGAATATTTCAAGGAGATTCGTTATCGCCATTTCTTTTTGTAATGATAATGATGCCACTGAGCATCCTCGTGAAGAGAGAAAAACTGGGGTATAACTTTGGATCTGGTGACAGACGCCTCAACCATCTACTATTTATGGATGATTTGAAAATATTCGGTAGAAATGAAAAGGAAATGGAGAGACTGGTAGAACTTGTGGGGACATACTCAGAAGACATTGGGATGGAGTTTTGGATTAGTAAATGTGCGGTGCTCGTGATGAAAAGAGGAGTAAAGGTTCATTAGAATGGAATAGTGCTGCCAAATGGAGAAATCATGAAAGAAATAGAAGATACAGGATATAAGTATTTGGGAGTGTTGGAGGGTGTAGGCATCATGAACAGAGAAATGAAGGAGAAAGTCGGGAAGGAGTATCTTAGAAGAGTGAAACTAATTGCAAAGTCAAAACTGTATGGAGGAAACCTAATGAAAGCAGTAAATGCATGGGCAGTCAATGTTTTGAGATACAGTGCGGGAATTTTAGAATGGTCTGACAAGGATTTGCATGCCATGGATACCAAAACAAGAAATGTTTTAGCGTTGCTTGGTATATTTCACTTTCGAAGTAGCGTAGCAAGGCTGTATCAAAAGAGGAAAGATGGTGGGAGAGGATTGAAAAGTGTAAAAGATTGTGTTAGAACCGAGATGTCATTGAAGGAGCATTTGGTTAGAAGCGAGGAGTGAATGCTTAAGGTTGTGGCCAATGAAGTGGAGGTATGTGAGAACAAGGCTGATTATGTGAAACGTATGGATAGAGAAAGGGCAGAGGAACTGGTTAGGAAGAAAATACATGGGAGGTTCTTCCAGGATATAGCAGAAGTGGCTGATGAAAGATCATGGCAATGGCTTAGAGCTGGGTATCTGGCTAAGTGTACTGAAGCTTTTGTCTGTGCAGCACAAGAGCAGGCATTAGGAACACGATTGTTAAAAAAAGTGGTTCTAGGAGAGGAAGTTGTTGCAGGATGCCTGATTGTGGTAAGACCCCAGAGTCAATTGCGCACCTTGCAGCAGGTTGTAGTGGACTGGCCCAGAGAGAGAGAGAGAGAGAGAGAGAGAGAGAGAGAGAGAGAGAGAGAGTACCGCAAAAGACACGATCGCATGGGACTCCGGATATATTGGGAGGGGTGTAAGAGGGGTAGGGTGAAGTGTGCTGGAAAATGGGTTGAGGAGGTGCCTGATGAAGTGAGAACAAGTGAGGATGGCAAGGTAGAAGTATGGTGGGACAAAATTGTCATAACGACCAAGCAATTGGAACATAATCGTCCGGATTTAGTCGTCATTGACAAGGTCTAAAAAAACTGGCAGATTGTAACCTTTTTAGTACCCTGGGACAGGAATGTGAGATACTAGGAGTATTAGAAGTGGAGCAATTATGCTCCATTGGCCTTGGAGATAAGGTGTATACATGGGATTAAAACACAAATAACCCCAGTCGTAGTTAGTACACTAGAAATAGTACCAAGTCGTCTGGAAGGACAACCGAAAAAACTACAAATCCCCGATGTTTTAGGCGGCCTTCAGACCTCTGTAATTATAGGTACCACCAACATCCTTAGGAAAACCCTTGATCTTTGAAGCCCTTTTGAAGCCGGGATTAAGGGAAATCCTCTGGAAATGAATCCTATCCCTTTCCAGGGAGACGTTGATAAACGAAATCAGAATTATTATTATTATTATTATTATTATTATTATTATTATTATTATTATTATTATTATTATATTTAGCGTATACGTTTTCAAAATTTTAACACAATATTATAAATCAACTTGAACTAGTTCTTCTTGAATAGAATTTAATCAATAAAGATCGAATTTAGCCAAACATTTTAAATGTTTCATTATAAACTAGAAGGATTTGTTAACCGATGTTGCCTGGTGGTAGGATACATTCCCCCCGGTAAAAAAAATTAAAGTACGGCTGATGTTATGTCTGGCCAACCCTCAACTCCTCATGATTAGAACGGCTTTCGGAATGGAAACCCCAACCTCCCTATGTTAAGAACAGCTTTCGATATCCCGTTTTGCGAGTGGGGGTTGAAAAGATTTGCCTCAAATGTAACTTTGATAATCGCTGTAAGGATTCGAACGCGCAAATAGTATGAACCAACAAAAAATTTGGTGATTGCAGTCTCGGTCGGTTCGTGTGTACTAACTTGGCGGGTAGGGTATGGTTCAGGGTATGGTACTTTAAATTTTAATTTTAAACAGCAATTGTTCTTGACATATCGAAGGTTTTCGATAAGGTATGGCATAAGGGCCTACTTCACAACTCTCTTCCTGATCTACATCAATGATCTCCCAAAACACATACTTAAATCATTCGTTGACATTTATGCTGATGACACGACCATCTATGGCAACACACCAAAGGCCGTAAATGACAAAGTTCTCTCTAATTCTCTCTCCTCTGATCTTGAGCACGTGGTACAATGGGGGAAGAGGTGGCTGGTCACTTTTAATGCATCCAAAACCAAACTTCTATCTTTACATAACAAACGCTCTGATCCCCATCTGGCATCAATGGAAATGGATGGCTCTCGTCTTGGGGAGGCTCCATGTTTTGACAAGCTTCTGGGTTTGACCTTTACTCCTGGTCTGAAATGGAACACGTACATTAAATCTGTTGTCAGGGACGCTGGGAAAATGGTGGGATCCTTCTACCGTTCCATAAGATATCTCACTACTGATGCAATTCTCTATCTGTATAAAAGCCAAGTACGTCCAAGTATGGAGTACTTCTGCAATATCTTGGCAGGAGCTGCTAAAAACAGCCTATCCTTCCTTGACAGAGTACAAAATAGACTTCGTGGCTTAGTGGGGGTGCCCTTTTCTCTTCCCTGCAACCTCTCTCCCACAGAAGAGACGTTGCGAGCCTGTCTTTGTTTTATCGTTATTTCCATGGCAGGTGCTCGTCTGAGCTCCAATCCCTCGTCCCCCCTCGCAAATCTTCCACGAGAAACACCCGTCTGGCTGAAACTACTGTCAATAATTTTCACCACTCTCTATCTGTGCCTAAATCCAAACGTAGATTCCATGAGCAAAGCTTCTTTCTTAGAACTGCACGCCAGTAGAACTCTCTGCCGCTTGCCTGTTTCCCACCTGACTACAACTTAAACGTCTTCAAGTCCAACATAAACAAACTCCTGACAAATCGCCCCCTTAAGTAGGACACTCTATCAAAACCCCCAATACTAATGATTACTACAATACTATCTCATTTATTACTGTACACGCAATAACCCTTATCCCTGAGTGGCCATCGGGCCTTGATAAATGGTGACCCCCCATATAAAAAAGAAAAAAACAGAAACAGAATTTTTTATAATTGTGTAAGAAATATTGTTTACAAACATTTTTCAATATATATACCTAAAAGAAAACGAAAATAGCAGCGAGTACCCCCCCTCTCTCCTTGCCTATGTATCTCTCGCTCTCTATCTCTCGATTTCTATCTTTTTCTCTTTCTCTCTCTCTATCGCTATATCCGTGAATATTAGTTTAGATTCTGCCACGCTCGTACGCTCTTCTCAAAAACCTTAAATTTTGTGGTTACATTTGTTTATCCATGCAGAAAGCGTAAATTGTAGGAAACATTAAAATAAGTAAACGAAGAATTGTATTCATATAAATAAAAAAAACAATTGGTTTGTTGTGGTTTACTTTAACCTAACTACAATGTTGACGACGCTCCTCTCTCTCTTTTCTCTTTCTATCTCCCTTTCTATCTCTCTCTATATAGATCGCTCTCGTTCTCTCCCTCTATCTGTCTCTCTTTCTCACTTTTTATCTCTCTCTATCTCTTAACAGAGAGATAGAGAGATATTCGTGTATATTAGTGTCCATGCTGTGCACCTTATTTGGTCTTATCTTATCTCTCTCTATCTCTCTATTGAGAGATAGAGATATCCGTGTACATTAGTGTCCATGCCGTACACCTTATTTGGTCTTATTGAAAATCTTCAATTTCGCGAGTATATTTACTTATCTAGGCTGTAAGCGTAAAGTGTAGTAAACAGTAATATAAGTAAAACCAAGTATTGCATTCATATACATTAAAAAACAATTGGTTTTTATTTGACTCTAACGATTGTAGCGCATAGAGAGAGAGAGAGAGAGAGAGAGAGGCCATATTTGTAAAGGTTTAGAATGTTCGTTTAGTTAATAAGAATGTGTAATCCCGAATAAGCGATTAGTCGGAGGGCAGCCAATGTCAATGGCTGGAATTTGTTAGGGAGAAATTATTATTTTTGAACTTTGGAAAAGAAAGGTAACAGTTTATCTATGGGTTTATGGGCCAGTTACCAAGAGAGAGAGAGAGAGAGAGAGAGAGAGAGAGAGAGAGAGAGAGAGAGAGAGAGAGAGAAAGGGCAGTATATGTAGAATGTGTATATTTATACCCAGTGTAGAATTAGAGGGGAAAATAGTAACTTCATCCTCTAAAGATGAGGCGGTTGTAATGATGGCGCTTCTCGGATAAAATCTAAGGTTGTATTATAACGTCTACATATGTCTTAAATGTCGTTCTAACGTTAAATAAAGTAGCGGCTGTAAACATAATACATTTGTATGTGGCATCTGCTGTTACAAACCTACAGTACTTTGGTGCAGAGGGGAATTTCTGCAATCAAAATATTATTTATGGAGAAAAATTGTTTCTTTATTGAAAGACATTTAAACGCTTATTTATTTTGTAAATAATATAGCACTTTGAAAACTGATATTTTCGATTATGTTACAACTTCGTAGATTTATAGGGTTTTGCAAATAAATAGGGAAAATACCCCAAAGCTGTGAAAAAAAATGATCATCGTGTCTGGTAAAGTGTTGAAATGTTAACAGCGTAGCAGTGCTCACAAAAAAAAAAAAATTGAAAATGGCATTCATCGTGTTTTGCATTCGACCACTTCATAATATATATATATATATATATATATATATATATATATATATATATATATATATATATATATATATACATATATACAGACATGCTGCTTACTTGTATCATAGTTGTTAAACCGAAAAGTACTTTGAACTGCGATGGAAGCCCGACTGTTTTCGAACTTTCCCGAATATGTAGAGTATATGCTATATAAATAAAACTAAAAACTATAAATAATAAGTAAATATATGCACGCGTGTGTCTGTTCGATCAAACTACTGGGTATATAACATTGAAATCAACAGAAAATAGTAATCATACGCCAAGAGTGTTTTAAAGCGAGTCAAATTTGTTTGAATGGATGAAAAACGCGTACAGTTGAATAGCGTCGCTATTATATCCAACTGCGGATTGAAATACGATAGGAATAGTTTTGAAGTCAGGATTCTTTTTATTTCTTGGAATGATGTCTGGCAATCTTCTGTCCACTCCCAAGCCTTATCCTTTTTCAGCAATTCATTAAGTGGTGCGCGTAATTTGTGCATATTTAGGATGAACCCCTGGTAACAATTTGCCAAACCTAAAAAAAATCTGCAATTGAGTTATGTTTACTGGTGCCGGCCTATCTGGGTCTGGGCGTCTGCCATCTTTATCGATTATTTGACCCAGGTATTGTGGTTTGAGTTGTCCCGCTTCGCAAATTGGCTGTTTGGAGAAATGGAAAACTAGATGGCTCTGTGTGGTTTGAGTTGTCCCCCTTTGCAAATTGGCTGTTTGGAGAAATGGAAAAGTAGATGGCTCTGGTTGATAGTCAATTTGCATAAGTGGAGAAATGGGCAGCATATAAACGGTACTTTTTTTTTTTAAGCAGGCGCGAAGAGCGCAGAGAGTGAAACGACGGTTGGAAAAAGTGGCGGCGAATTATTTTTGGACGTTGAAGAGCTCGACCTTTTGGAAGGAACAGCTGTGTCTTATATAATTTTTTAAATTTCTTTTTTTTCTACTTCACTACAAGCTATTTCGGCGGGAACTATGGAAGCAAAGAGGATCAGCAGTGAAATGCTTAAAACGTTCTCTGGAGAGGGAGATGTTATAACCTTGCTGACCAAGGTTAAACTTGTCGCTAAGTTGCGGGACATCGCGGATGTAGCCAGCTTGATACCGCTGTATCTTGATGGTGATGCTCTGGCCCTATATCTGGAGATGCGGGAGGAGGATCGATTGTCTGTTGACGCCATTGAGGAAAATTTGAAGGAAGCATTTACCGAAGGACCGTTTGTGGCATATGGCAAACTAAGCCGTATGGTGTGGACCGGAGAGCCTGTCGATGTTTACGCCAACAATATCAGGAGGTTGACGGGACTAGCAGGATTCAATGGAGGAGGCCGTCGACAGATGGTTAAGATGGCCTTTATCAATGGCTTCGCGGACCATATTTCTATAGCTCTGCAGCAACTGCCCGGTGTAAATACTATGGAGGTGGCGGAGTTGATTACACAGGCTAGGGTGCTGGCCAGGAAAAAAGAGAGTGAGCAGGGAATCGTAGCTGTCGCTCAACGAAGCAACCTGCAGCAGGAAATTGTGAAGGACGAAAAGCAGAGAGGACTGTGGCAGAGACCCAGGTTCTCTGGCAGATGCTACCGATGCCAAGGCCCCCATATGGCGAGAGAGTGCAGGGAGCCAAAGCCAGAAGTCACGTGTTACCGCTGTGGGGAAGTCGGCCACATCAGCAGATTCTGTCCCCAGGGAAACGAACAGGGGGAAGCCACTGCACCGGTGGCTACCCCACTTATTCGATGAAGGCGCTTCAGGGTATGTCACCAAGTAGAGGTGACCCTAAATGGACGAAGTGCAAAAGCCCTTGTCGACACGGGCTGTACTTCAACAATTGTCACCAAAGACATGGTTGACACATGCAATGGAACCAGCAGCATTACGGCAGTTGACGGCAGAGAGGTGAAATGCAATGGCACAAGCATCGTTCGGTTGATGGTACGTGGGATGTCACTAACAATCCAGGCGATTGTTATTAACAAAATTGCCACGGGTGTCGATGTGGTGTTAGGGATGGACGCAATTGCTCGACTAGGGGGCGTTACGGTATATAGGAACTCCGTGAGATTTGGAGGACATCAAGGGGCTGCAGGTGTGCAATTCGAAAAAGGTGTCACAGGAACGGCTGGGTTAGACAAAAGTTGCACGATAGAGGACCAAGATTTCTCTGCACACTTTGATGGTGAGAAATGGACAGTCAAGTGGACATGCAAGGGAGAACCTCCCATACTGAACAACAGAGTGGAATGCTACGAGCATACGTTGCGAGGAGGCACAAGAGTTGAATTTGAGAAGGAGGTGGACCGATGGATCTCAGAGGGGATTTTAAGACCATGGACGGAGAAGGTGGAAGGTGTGCTGCCGTTAATGGCGGTTGTTCAGCCCACAAAACAAAAAGTTCGGCCAGTACTGGACTTCAGGGAGCTGAACGTACACGTTGTGTGTCACACGGGAGGCGATGCGATGGACGTGTGCGGAGAGACCATGCGAGAGTGGAGGCAGATTCAGAAGGCTGCGACGATTGTGGATTTAAAATCTGCATACCTACAGATCCACATTTCACAGGAATTCTGGAAATACCAGCTGGTCAGATACAAGGGCCGAACGTACTTGCCTGACTAGGTTGGGTTTTGGCCTGAATTCTGCACCAAAAATCATGGCAGCGATCCTCAAAACGGTGCTAAGCAAGGAGAACGCAGTCAGAAGAGCCACCAGTTCCTACATTGATGATATTTTGGTGGATGAGACGGTAACAACTGCGGAGGACGTAGTAAAACACCTCAACAGCTTTGGGCTAATTGCAAAACGCCTGGAATCGTTGGAGGGAGAAGCTGTATTAGGGCTCCAACTAAGAAAGGACCAGATAGGACGGTTAGTGTTCCGGAGGGGAAATGAGATCCCGAAGGTGTCGGAAAAATTGAGCAGGCGAGAACTCTTCTCAATATGCGGAAGACTGGTGGGCCATTGCCGTATTGCAGGATGGCTACGGACTGCATGTAGTTATATCAAAAGGCTAGCTATTGGAGCGAAGTGGGAGGATGGAGTTGATAAGGAGACTGTGGACATTATGAGAGAGATTATTGAAGAGGTGAAGAGGGAGGATCCAGTGAGAGGTGTTCGGCATGTACCTAACAGTGCAAAAGAAGTTGTGTGGTGTGATGCAAGCTGTATAGCAGTGGGGGTCACCTTGGAGATAGGTGGTGTTACTGCAGAAGATGCTGCTTATTTGCGGAAGAAGGACGACGTGGCTCACATAAATGTGGCGGAACTGGATGCGGTTATGAAGGGCATCAACTTAGCCTTGAAATGGGGGCTACAGAAGACCGACTCAGCCACTGTGTTCTCTTGGATCCAGTCCGAAGTTACAGAAGAAAGGAGGGTGAAGACGAAAGGCGCTGCCGAGATGCTAGTAAAGTGTCGATTGATGATGTTAAGGGAGCTGATTAGGGAATTTGATCTTCAACTTAGAGTCACTATCGTTCCTTCAGCGAAGAACAGAGCAGATGTGATGACGAGGGGGTCGGAAGACCTGGCTAAAGGCGCCGAATGAGGCGGCTGTTGCAATATGTTGTTTGAATGAAGACACTCTGAAGGATTTGCATGACATGCACCATTTTGGAGTTGATAGAATCTTGTTCTTGGCCAGGAAGGTGGACCCCAGAATCACAAAGGAGGCCGTTAGGACAGTGGCTGAGAGATGCAGCCGGTGTCAATCAATCGACCCTGCGCCGAGTAGACACGAAGCTGGTGAGGTTCAGGTGGCAGAGAACTGGAGCAGGTTGGCGATAGACGTAACGCACTATCGACAGAGGCTGTATCTGTCAATGGTCGACTGTGGACCAGGAAGAGTAGCCATTTGGAGGGAAATCAAGGCGGAAAATGCAGGTGAAATTGCAAAGGTCTTGGAAGAGGTGTTTTTGGAGAGGGGTCCAGTGACGGAAGTGCTAATGGACAATGGAACTGCCTTTCGCTCAGCTGCCATGGAGAATGTGTTGGATAAGTGGGGAGTGCGGCGCTATTTCAGGGCTGCATATAGACCAGACGGAAACAGAATTGTGGAGCGGCATCACAGGACCATTAAGGCTATAGCTGAAAGGGGCCAGGTTTCGCCGCCAGAAGCTGTCTTCTGGTATAATATGGCTCCAAAGTCAGGGCAAAAAGTGGAGTCAGTGCCGCAGAGGGCAGTCTTCAAGTACGAGTGGCGGCATCCCCGAACTGCACAGGTACCCGCGGAGGAAGGCGAGAAGCGAGCGACTGTGCGAGTGGGAGAGGAAGTGTGGATCAAACCGCCTGATGCTCGCTGTACCACACGCTGGGGGAGGGGCATTGTGACAAGTGTCCAGTCCCTGAACAATGTATCTATCGACGGCATCCCTCGACACATCCTTAATGTGCGGCCGGTAGTGGTGTCATCAGAGGAAGACAGCGACGTCGAGCCAAGTAGCGACGTTCGCGAAGAGGCTCTGCGGAGATCGCAGCGAGAGACGGCCGCCATGTTGGTCGAGCGACTACGTGATGGGTTGACATGTGATGATTGTGTAGATCAAGGAGGCGTGTGGTTTGAGTTGTCCCCCTTTGCAAATTGGTTGTTTGGAGAAATGGAAAACTAGATGGCTCTGGTTGATAGTCAATTTGCATAAGTGGAGAAATGGGCAGCATATAAACGGTACTTTTTTTTTTTTTTTAAAAGCAGGCGCGAAGAGCGCAGAGAGTGAAACGACGGTTGGAAGAAGTGACGGCGAATTATTTTTAGACGTTGAAGAGCTCGACCTTTTGGAAGGAACAGCTGTGTCTTTTATATATTTTTTAAATTTCTTTTTTTTCTACTTCACTACAGGTATTTAATTGTTTGTAAAAAGAACTCGCATTTATCTGCTTTGAGCTTGAATCCATAATCTTGTATTCGACTGAATACTTGTCTGATATGGTTTTCATGTTCCTCCCTGCTTTTGCTCGCTATGATAATGTCATCAAGATATGCGATTGCGGTGTCCAAGCCAGACAGCACAGTATCCATTACTTGCTGGAATATTGCGGGCGCCACCTTGATACCAAACGCGAGTCTTTCGTATCTGTACAAACCCCGATGAGTGTTAATACAGAGGAGGTTAGCGCTTTTGTCGTTTACAGGAATCTGTTGGTAAGCGTCGCTTAGGTCGATCTTAGAAAAAAACTTGCCGACATTTAATTTCGTGAACACTTCTTCTGGACTAGGTAATGGATAGTGAAAATCTTCTAAGGACCCGTTGAGTCCAGTCGCGAAGTCGGCGCAAACGCGAATTTCCCCGGACCTTTTCTTTACGTAAACTGCCGGAGTAGCCCACTCACTATATCACTATATTAAATTTTAGCCAGTATACCGATGCTTTCTAATCTGTCTAGTTCCTGATTTATTTTGTTCAGGGAAGCGGACGAGATATTACGTTTCTTTTTTAAACACCGGTTGTGTGCCAGGTTTCAACTTAAAATCTGTGGCCATTTTTGTACATCTCCCCAGGCCAGGAGTAAATACGTTTGTGAATTATTTTTTTAAAACAAGTTATAAGTTTCTCAGTTTCTGCTGGGCGGGTATCTATTTCCTTGCAGAATGTGGATATAGGAAGATCCCAGAGACGAAACTCCTTCATGCTGTCGGAACCGAACAGGTTCTCACCGTCTTTTAGCACATATAATCTTAGTTTTTTTGTTTTGCCCCGTAAAGTGACGGTTGTAATTAATTCACCTTCAAAATGAATTTTTGTACCATTAACGGCCGTCGCCGTTCTGTTAGTTTTTAACATAGCCGGCTTTCGTAATAATTTATTATTGAAAAATCCGACCCACTGTCTAATTGGAATTTAATAGCCTTGCCGAAAATGTTAGCCTTTACAGATTTGCGTAGATTTTCATCTACGACGTCGTTAGTTCTGGTTTGACGTACACGGCTTCTATTCTGAGTTTTCCTACAGTGCGAACTTTTATGACCGATCTTATTGCATAAATGGCATATTTTTGTTACAAATGGGCAATCCCTTACCCAATGTATTCCACCACATCTGAAACAAGCGCTCGGGGCTTTTAGTTTTTCTGAGTTTCGGTGGTTAGTGTCTGTGTACCATTTCGACGGTTTTTTCTTAGTTACTTTTTTTATATTCGCGATGCCTGCTTCGATATTTCTCGCATCTTTTCTTTTTATAATTTCTACTTTTTGACAATCTTCAGTCAATTTTTGAAGTGTTAAGTTCGGTTCATTTTCTAATTTTGTAAGGACTCTGCGCCTGATTTCCGCATCTTTTCCCGAGGTTAACTCTTGTGCAAACACAAGACATTTAAAATTGTCTGCTGTTAGTTCAGACAGCTTTAAGTCATCAGTGTTTCTTCACTACAGCTGCGTAGGTGGCAAAATCGTCATTATCGTCTTTTACCACATTCAAACATCTCCAACGCTTATTCGGCGAGAAAAGTTCTGTTAAACAATTTACCGTCTCATTGAATAATAAATCTACTGTATTCTGAGGCAAGATGTAATCCACGAATTTATCATGCTCAGCCGTTTCCAATTTTCGTAGTAGAAGTCTGGTTTTCTTTTGATCAGACCAGTTGCTGCAGTCAATATTAAAAAAATCTTCATAACGCCGAAAATATGCTGCGAATGATTTTTCCTCTTCCTCGTATTTAAAATTGTCTATCGCGGTTCATATTTTATGAGAAAATGCTGAATTACTTTCCGCGTTCGCATTATTCTTAACAATTTCTGTAAGCAATTATTCTGTTCTTAATTGACGTTCGACTAACTGTTTGGACTTCTAATTGACGTTCGGCTAACTGTTTTTGAACTTTCTTTTGCTGTTTCTCGGTTCGTATTTGACATTCCGCTAACTGTTTTTGCAATTCCTTTTGGTGTTCCTCGAATCGTATTTGACGTTCAGTCCAGTGTTTTTCGGATTGTGACTGACGCTTTGCGGCATCGGTATGCAACTTGGTCAAATGTTCTAACGCTACTTTCAATTCGTTCATTTTGCTTTGTCAGCATTAGCAATTTCAAAACGTTCGCTGAATTTTACAAAACCGTTTTATTCTTTATTTCTTTCTCCAGACAATAAAACGAACAGAAAAAAAACATAAATATATAAAAAGTTTAAAAAAAAAAAAAAATCATGTGTATATTTTTCTCTAGAGAAAAAAATAATGCCCTATTTTAGCAGCGAAAACTACAAGTGACGAATTATTTTTCCAAAAGTATAAAAATTTACCTTATTAAGTCGCGACGAACCTTTTTTCTTTTCAACTCATTTTTTTCCGTAATGACCTGCGTTTTTTTTTAGTTACCGTGAACCTTTCAGTTGCAAGTGTTATGTTAGACACTCCCGTAGGCTTGATAACATTTGAGTCCGACGTCGTTAGTATTTTTAGAATACTATTTCAACGCTAGTATATTTTTTTCAATGTCGTTACTGGTTTCGATTTTAGTATGCTCCTGGAATCCAATGTCGTCAGTATTTAGTTTTTTAGAAAACTATTTTTAAACGTGAGTACGTTCTCCGAATCCAATGTCGCCAGTGTTATGGCTTGCAATAAGCCACAAAGAAAACAGAACAACGGAATAGAGTTTAAACAATGTATTACTGGAACAACAGCGTAAAAAAAAAAGTAGTAAACATAACCAAGCGGGCGAGGGTCGCTCTGGTGTTAATATTTATTTGCATAAATATACACAAAATGTGGCACAAGGCCAAAAATAGGGGGGGTTAATGTGGACCTATCTAACATAAAGTTAACTTAACTAGACTCTTTCACCAGAATACCAGAATCACTCTATGGGAATCCTAATTATAACCCGAAAAATGATATATACATGATGTGGGGGGTGGGGGGCTAAAAATTTTATATACAAAAAGAATGAAATATTTACAATGAAAAAATAGCAGTTAGTAAAAGAGCCCCCCACTACTAATTGTGGCAGATAGAAAGCTTTGTCAGTCGAAAAGACGCAGGTCCACACGAAAACTGACTTTATTGAATAAACACCACAAAGACGACCTGCATCACTGACAAAGCAGTCCATCCGTCACCTAATTGGGGTCGGGAATGGGGGTTATCGAACCTAAGGTGGGGGAAAAAGGGGGGGGGACAAGGGCAAACTAAAAGAGGGACTGGGACGATGAACACATACATACTCTAGCTAAGTTAAAAAATCAAACAATAAAGCCTAACTAACCCATACTAAACTAATCGGTCCGATACTGATGTCTTGTTAGTTCAGGATACCCAAAATCCTTTTTGACCTAAATCAAATCAGAAACGAATTCAAGGCCAGCTCCAGTCACTCTACACAGTCGCGAAGCTTTCACCCACCTTTCGTTGAAATTCACAGGAGTGAGTTTCACCTTCTCCAGCTTAATTCGCATTTTCAACCGATGCCTGAACATGAGAACAAGCTGGGGAGCAGTGAAGGTCTCATCTCCGTAAACCTCCTTCTGTCGTGTCGACCAAATCACGCCTCTCATAACAGCTAGCAAACACAGAAAAACATAACGTTTCTCTTTCTTCATACTCGGCGCCCAATTGCAGCACGGGGAAACCGCATCCAGCACAAAAAAACGCCCGTTCAGTATGCGAACCGTGAAGCTCTCAACTAACTCACATAACGGTCGAACGATAGCGCAGCGGAAGAAAGCATGGCTTAGGTCTTCCTCCCATTCTCCGCATCGGACACAACTAGGTGTCATTGTAAAACCCGCTATGAAAAGTTTTTTGTGAACCCAGAGGGCATCTCGGATTACCAGCCAGGTGAGCGATGCCTCGTAGTTATCGAAACAGCTCATCCCGGGCGCCCAAGGCCACATCGAGCGACGCTCCTCATTCGTGAAACCGAACTCCTCAATCTTTTCGTCTCGGACAGATCCCCTCACTAAAACCCTATATAGCGCTTTGCGAGACAACAGCCGGGTGTCAGAGAGGCTTTCATTCACCCGTTGAAGGAACTTCAACGCCTGTCGACACTCGCGATAGAAATGGCATTCGTTTCGGGGCCTCCTGCGTGCCTCCCCCTCAGCCGAATGCACACTCTCCAAAGCCGGAAAGGCTTTCTTAGTGTCTTCCATCCAGAAGACACCGTTCCCTAAGTCAGGTGTACACATTCGGTCTAGGTATATCAGCCTTAGAGTGTGTCTACGTATTTTGATATTCGGCATACCCAGACCGCCTTCAGACGGATGCAGGCAACAGATCTCCCGTGCAACCATGGCTTGCTTTCCGCGCCATAAGAACGCGAAAAGAGCACGCACTAGTTCAAGTAGTGAGGACTTCGGGAGTGGAAGCACTGATAGACGGTATAGGATCAGGGGGTAGATATGAGTATTGCATACCTCCGCCCGACCCTTTAAAGTTAGATTTCTCAAAGACCACAAATGAGCTGTGGTCTTGACCGCTTTCAACACTTCCGACCAATTTTTCTCCAGCTGGAGGTCGGGGCCAAACCAGACGCCGAGTAGCTTGCAGGGCCCATCAGTCCAGCCAAAGGGCCCTGAAGGGGCGTTCCCCTCCAGGCACCAACACGTAAGCCAATAGACTTAACGTGGTTGATTATGGCCCCTGTTACCTGTGCATACCGTCTTGTTTCCATGTCGACGACTCTAATCTCGGCATTGCTCGTTACAAGCACAGTCACGTCGTCGGCATAGGCGGTATACTTTACTGGGGTAGAACCACCTGGCAAAGTAATCCCGCGAAGGACCGGATTCACCCTAAGCTGGCGCAAAAAGGGCTCAAGCGCGATGACATACAGCATGGGTGATAACGGACAACCTTGACGGATAGATCTTGTTAACCTGAAGGGCTTCGATCTCACCCCATTCACCTCCACCATAGCACCGGGGTTAGCATACAAGAGGCGAATCCATGAGCGAAACTTGGGTCCAAACCCAGCCGAGCAAAGAACAGCCCCTAGGTAACGATGGTCCACCCTATCGAATGCTTTGGACTGATCTAAATTGATCAGCGCGGCTTCTGTGTCGACTTTCTCTATGATCAAGCGTATCGCGTGCAAATTATCTTGAATCGTCCGGCCCTTAACAGAACACGTCTGTTCGGGACTTATGAGACGATGTAAAACAACCTGCAGACGATTTGCTAAGATCTTGGCCAAAATCTTTAACTCTGTGTTTAACATCGTTAAGGGCCGGAAATTGCTAATCCCATCCCCTCCATTTTTATCTTTGCGAAGCAATTTAATGATCCCCCTGGTAAAGTACTGAGGTATAGACCCGTTCCTAAACCAGGAGTTGAAGAGTGTGGCCAGCAAAGGAATAAAAATGGGCGACAGCCTCAAGTACACCTCGTAAGGCAGACCATCAATCCCAGGGGTCCTGTCTAGCCCGACTTGTTTCAGAGCCTCAAGGACTTCTTCCTCTTTTATGCTACCTTCACACGTAGCTGCTTCGGTCGCTTCAAGGCGAGAAAAGTCAGCTAAATACGTGTCAAACTGTTCAATCTCCAGACCGGGCTCCATGGTAAAAGCTCCTGCAAATGAGCTCGAAAACCCTCCAGGATTCCATCATTTGATGTTACGGTTCGTCCGTCCGGCAATGTGACACTGGCGATGTGTCGATCAGTCGCACGTCGACGCTCCTCCGCACGCATTGACGCGGCCATGTTTGTTGCCTCGTTCGGCACTCTTTTTAACCTAGCCCTAACTACTAGACCCTGGCCCTTCCTGTTATCCAGGGAGTCCAGTTCAGCCTTAATTAAAGTATAACTATCACTATCCCCCTCCTCCACCGCCCTTTTTAATCTATCATCTAGTGCCGCTTTCGCTGCTCTAGAATTAAGATTGAGTCGATGACTAAAATCAGCAGCGAAGGACCTAATTACTTGTTTAAGTTTTCCCCACCACTTATTCCCGATAATGGCTCCCGTCAATTCCCTCTGTATTGTTAGTAAAAGCTGTTCCCGGAAGCCCTTCACGTCGAACAACGACGTGTTGAACTTCCAGTAACTAGCCATCCTAGGTTTAACGCTATCTAAGTTTACCCGAACCCGGACTAACCTATGGTCCGAATAAACTATGTTATGAAAACTTGGACAGTCTAAAAGCCCTAAGTCGACTCTCTTAACTAAGAACCGATCGATGTAACTCGAAAGTTGCACCGGATCGGAGCCGCGTCTACCTGTCCAAGTCCAAACTACATCCCCGGGCTTTTCGTTTCGAAATTTATCGACAAGATCAAACTTGTCAATAAAGTCTCGAAACGCCTTAGCATCCCGGTTCTGGTTAGTAGCCCTTGAAGTATTACCCCCGCGATCTAAATCGGGATCCAGGACCGCGTTCCAGTCTCCCGCTAAAACTATCCGCCGAGACGAATTCATGAAGGGCTCAATCCCCCGAAAAAAGGAAACCCTCTCGCCATGGCTATTGGGAGCATAAACCCCAATAAATCGAAATGCCACATCCTTTACGGTAACATCCAGCACGTGCACTCTTCCCTCTGGATCAGCATAGACTGGGTCACACGAAGCATCAAGAGTGCGTCTAACTAGCCAGGAAACACCCCTCGAGTGGGAATCAAAATGTGCTGAATAGAGCTGAAAGTCTCTAAGCAGCACACCCTGATAATCACTGGGAATGAAGTGCGTTTCCTGTACACAGCATATATCCACCCCGAGGCGTTGAAGGTCGCGTGCAACTCGAAGTTTACGAGAGGCGTCCCTCAACCCTCGGACATTCAAAGTAGCTAACCTTAAAGCCATTGTGATCTATCTAGGGTTGGGTATCCTTAACAAACATGGACGGTGCCAAGACACCGACAGCTGTCCCCAATGATCCAGAGGTCATCTCATTAGTGATGGCCCCATCAGGGGACAGACCACCGATGTCTAGAGGAAATGTTAACTTAATCGCTCTATAAAGTGAAGGGTGGATTTTTATGGGGACCCGTCCAACACATAGTTTCTCCATTTTAAGTATGTCGGAGTCGCTAAAAAAGGCTGCTGGAGGAATGATATTAAAAGCAGAGTTTGCTTCCTCCAGCATAGTCCAAACTCCTTTGGCCTCTTCACGACTTCTGACCACAGTTAAAAGTCTTTTGGCATTAGGAAAATTTTCTGGGTTTGTAATGTCCAGTTTGCTTATCTGCTTCACCGCGTAGAGATTTCGGTAGTCTTTTCTAACGTGATTTTTGGATATGGTCTCTATATTAGCCGTGATCTTACACACGTCTTTGCCCTGAAAAAAAGGGGGTCTTTTCTTTTTTTGGTCTTTTTCCACGGAGGGACTTCTTTGTCTTTTCTTTTCAGAAGTAGAAGGGCGAGGTGATGGAGGAGGGGGCATGTCAATTTTAAGGGGAAGCGGGGGGGAGTTTTGGGGTGTATTGTTTGGGGAGCAGAATGGAGACGATTTAGGGGTCTTTTTGGATGGGGAGCCTAGGGTTGTCAACTTTGGGTCTCTTTTTGGTACGTTTGCGGGAGAGAGGGGTGGCGCTTTACGGGGTGATCTTTTCTCTTTTGGAGGAGGGGCAGGCTTTTCGGGGAAGAGAGATTCGGGGAAATCTAATATTTTTTCCTTTTCTTTTTCTTTTTTCTTCTCGCTTTGCTTGCGCTTTTCATCAAGCGAGTCCTTTATTTTTAGCAGGGCCTTAAACTTGTTGCCCCCGGGTCTTTACTGGTCCTAATGTCTAATATCTGCTCTTTGGTCAGTTTATCCGCGTACGTTTTACGAGGCGATTTAGAAAACGGTACCAGTGTCCATTCTCTCTTTTTAGGCGATTCCATCTCAGAGTTGAATTTTTTTTCGAATTCTTCTGTTGTGATTTCTTTAATCACTTCATTTTTTTTGCTTGTATTTGGCGTTCTAGCCTCAGGTTCAAGGTGCCCAACAATCACCTCTTTAGGGTTTGTTGTGTTTGTCACATTGGTTTTGGTCTTTTTCGGACAAGTGTAGGTTAAGTGACCTACTTCACTACAAATCCAGCAGGTCGGCCTCCTCCCTGTGACCACAATGGGGAGTTTTTCAGCTCCCGCTTCCAGGAAGTAGGGTATTTCGAGGAAAGCTTCTTTGTTTAAAAGGATGTCGAAGGACCAGACTCCGTTGTACTGGTCCACCTCTATGCCAGTAATATCACCGAATTTCAGGAGGTAGGCAGCTAGATATTCACCTGGGACCGCCCCTGGCACTTCGAAAATCGAAACAGTCGTTCTCCTCCGTCCTAGGTACTCCATTCTTAATACGTAATCTTGTGTGATAATTTCCTTTTTGGTTAGTGTGACGCATTCTTCTTCTGTTTTAAACAGGGCGGCCCAGGTATTGTAGCCTCTGCATTTCGTTACACGATCCGCACGCATTCCTGCCGTTGCCAGTAATTTAGTTACAGTTTCCTTTGTTGACCTGATCAATTTTTTGGTCTTGCGATCTACCACAAAAAGTGAGATCGTTTTCTTGGCAAATTCCTGTATCCGTGGTGCTTCTAAAGTAACTCCTGTTTCTGTAACATATTGCAAACATTTCCTTGCTTCCGTTTAAAAGTTGTTAACGTCTATTTTAACTTTGGGTGGTTTTGCCCACCCATTCTTTTGTTCGCCACTTTTGTCCTCTTCCGACGGCACATTGCTGGCGGACGCCTTGGCCGACGGGTTAGAGATGGGGGGAAAAAATTAAAAAATAAGGTAAAAGTCCCGTTCAAAAATAACAGCAGGAAGATAACAGCAATAACAACTTTAACAAATAAAACAAATTTAACACGACAATAACAATAATAATAATAATATGTAAAACAATCGCAGGAAAAATAACAAACCAACGTGACGATAAAGACTCCGGGAACTCTGATGTTTAATCCACACCTGTGATCAAACGGTCTATGGTTTATATAATGGATAGAACAGTCCATTTGGAGGGTGATTCCCCCACAACAATATATCATCAATGTGATGTTTAATAAATGTTCCTATCGTCTATTTGATAAAATTTGAACTCACGTATATATATATATATATATATATATATATATATATATATATATATATATATATTGTAAAAGAGTAATAAAAATGCAAGGGAGCTATATGCTCAGTCCGTTAAATCCAAAGTAGCTGAGAAGCGGCTTGGTTCCCACCAGTTTTGGTAAATAGCAAACAGGATCCTGAACAGAAGTGTGCGTTCTATCCCAACCATCATCAATTGACCTGAGCTCATCTCGTCAGCATCAGACAAGGCCAGACTATTTGCCAAGAACTTTGCAGTTAATTCTACCCTATGTGACGAAGGCCATTAACTCCCCGTATTTCCTCCTATAACATACAACACGCTATGCAACATACAAATATCTGTGCGTGAGGTCGCCAAGCTAATCAAGAAACTTGATTCCAGTAAAACAACTGGCCCTTACGGCATTCCAGTTATAGTGCTGAAAAAGCTCCAACCAGAACTTCCCCCCATACTTACAAAACTGTTTAAGCGTTGCCTTAAGGAGAAGCGCTTTCCAACACCCTGGAAAACCTCATCAGTATGCCTGTATTTAAGAATTCAGGTGATAGGTCATCTCCCTCTCAGTACAGAGCGATAAGTCTACTGTGTGTCATGAGTACACATAGGCCCTTAACGTCGAGGACGACGATTGGCAAGGCGCTTCAGTCTTCTACAGTTCAGGAAGTCTGTGTATTGCTGGCAGGATCTTTTGGCACCAGATCTTATAGCAGCTTGCCACTTTGCTCGGTTGCCGGCAGAGGTTTCCCAAGTGTTGTGAGGGATGCCGAAGACCTGGAGGTCACGTTTCAGGAATCCTTGTAGCGGAGGCGTGGCCTGCCAGCACAGCGAGGGGCATCAGCTATCTCTCCAAAGAGAAGTGCTTTTGGTAGCCGGCTGTCGTCCATGCGGCAGGTGTGGCCAGCCCAACGTAAGCGACGGATGCGCAGCACTGTGTACATGTCAGTACTCTTGGTCGTGGAGAGGATAGCTGTGTTTGGTACATGATCCTTCCATGTGAATCCAAGAATTGTGCGCAGGCATCGGAAGTGGAAGGCGTTCAGACGGTGTTCGTGTCGGCGGTAGGTGCACCAAGTCTCACTGCCATACAGGAGAGTGCTGAGGATGCAGGCCTCGTAAACCTTGATCTTTAGGTGTAGCGAGAGGGACTTGTTCTTCCAGACTCTCTCACTAAGCCTGCCGAAAGTTGTTGATGCCTTTCCAATGCGGGAGTCCAGTTCACAATCAAGACTGTTGGTGTTATCAACTGTAGAACCCAAGTAAGTGAACTTGGTGACGTTTGACAGTACATGATTGTTTACGGTTATTATGGGTGAAAGCCCAGCAGGCTGGGCAAAGACCACCGTCTTGCCTAGGCTGATTTTGAGACCAAACTCCTCGCAGGCAGAAGCAAAGGAGGAGCACATTGCCTGAAGCTCAACCTCCGAGTTGGCGATGAAGGCAGCATCATCAGCGTACAGGAGTTCACGGATCTGTACGCGGTTAACCATAGTTTTTGAGCGTAGCCTGGCCAGGTTGAATAGGCCTCCAGTACTGCGAGTGTGAAGGAGCACTCCAGTTGGGTTTGGGAAGGTTCGGCGCAGAACAGCTGAGAAATATATTCCGAACAGAGTAGGAGCTAACACGCAGCCTTGCTTGACACCACAAGAGATGGGGAACTCTTTAGAACGAGAGCCCTCAAACTGTACTGTAGCCTTCATCTGATCGTGAAATTCTTGTATGGTTTTCAGGAGTTTGGGAGGGCAGCCCAGTAGACGGAGGACTAGAAATAGCCCTGATCTGCTAACATAATCAAAGGCCTTCGTCAAGTCAACGAAAACTGCATAGACAGCTGAGTGAGACCCTCTCCAAAATCGACCGCGGTCACCGCATAATCATCCTGGGTGATCTCAACGCTCGAGTAGGCAGTAACACCAATGCCTGGCCTGATGTCCTGGGTCCTCACGGAGTGGGCTCTATGAATGAAAATGGACAGCGTCTTCTGGAACTCTGTGCTACACACAGGCAGTGCATCCCATCAACCTTCTTTAAGGGCTCACCGTGGTCGAAGATGACATGGCAACACCCACGCTCTAAGCGCTGGCACCAGCTGGACCATGTGATCACTCAAAAGAAGCACCTCCAGGATATCATCCACTGCAGGACAATGCACTCTGCGGACTGTGACACAGACCACTCACTTGTGCGCTGTAAGCTTAAACTAAAGCCAAAGAAAATCCACCTGTCTTGCTCAAAACCACTTTCAACGCTCAATGTTCTTGCTACTAAGTCCAAGGAGAAATGCCAACATTTTCAAGCTTCAATACAATCCACCTTTGTCCAGTCTGCACCCCCTCAGGATGCTGCCTCTGCCTGGCTGCGGATTCGTGACACTGTTGGAGTTTGCGCACTCTCCAGTTTTGGTAGACGTACAGTAAAGCAGCCGGACTGGTTCAGACACCACGCGGACACACTCCATCAAGCACTAGCAGAAAAGCGAGCGGCAAGACTGGCTGTGATGCAGGACCCCTCTCCTCAAGCTACTAGCCTCTGGAAGCAGAGCCGCTCAAAAGTGCAGCGCCTAACTCGAGAGGTTAAACACAACTATTGGAGTGACATCTCCAAGCGTGCTGAAGACTGCTCTGCCACCGGCAACACCGGTGGCATGTACCAAGCTCTGAAAGAGGCTCTAGGTCCTCCTGTGAAGAAATCATCTCCTTTGCGATCTCTGACCGGAGAACTACTCACCAATCCTGATGATCAGCTTGACCGTTGGGTGGAGCACTACAGCTCACTGTATGCTCAACCTGTAGCAGCTAGTGAGGCTGCTATAATAGCTGCTGTTCCCCAACTACCAGTCCTCCATGAGCTAGATTACGACATCACCATCGATGAAGTACACAAGACCATCAAGCTACTGAGGAACAACAAAGCCCCCGGCGTGGATGGGCTACCTTCAGAAATCTTCAGATGCGGTGGTGACTCACTAACTGAGGAACTCCATCATCTCTTCTCAATCTGCTGGAATGAAGGTACTATTCCCGATGAACTTCGTAACGCCAACATAGTTACCCTGTATAAGAACAAAGGGTTTCGCTGCGACTGCAACAACTACCGTGGCATATCTCTACTTTCCCAGCCTGGAAAGATCTATGCCCGCTTAGTCCTGCCACGTCTCCAGATTATTGCCAACAGAATTCTTCCTGAGAGTCAATGTGGCTTTCGACCTGGCCGCTCTACCACTGACATGATCTTTTCTGTTCGTCAGATCCAGGAGAAATGCATTGAGCAAGGCCGTGTCATGAGTAAGTTATTGGAATCCATATTAAATAAAGAAGTAGTCAACCACCTCAGCATAAATAACCTTCTTAGGACATGCAATATGGTTTCGACCCCGAAGATTTACAGCAGATGTGCTAACGGTTATATCTCATCGGATTAGTGAATCTCTTGACAAAGGCTTCATTTCCAGGGCAATTGCTCTTGACATATCGAAGGCCTTCGATAAGGTATGGCATAACGGCCTACTTCACAAGATTTCCAGCTACAGTATAACTGGAAATTTTTTCTCACTCATTAAATCATTTCTCTCTGATAGGTTCATAAGAGTAGTGGTTGATGGGCAGAAATCAGAGGCCCACAGTATTTATGCTGGAGTCCCTCAGCGGTCCATCCTGGGCCCAACTCTCTTCCTGATCTACATCAATGATCTCCCAAAACAATACTTAAATCATTCGTTGACATCTATGCTGATGACACGACCATCTATGGATACACATCAAATGCCGTAAATGACAAAGCTCTCTCTAATTCTCTCTACTCTGATCTTGAGGTCGTGGTACAATGGGGGAAGAGGTGGCTGGTCACTTTTAATGCATCCAAAACCAAGCTTCTATCTTTACATAATCAACGCTCTAATCCCCATCTGGTATCAATTGAAATGGATGGCTCTCGTCTTGGGGAGGCCGCATGTTTTGACAAGCTTCTGGACTTGACCTTTCCTCCTAGATGCACTGATACTAAAGCTGCTTTCAGGAACACCAGAAACCATTGTAAAAGAGTAACAAAAATGCAAGAGAGCTATATGCTCAGTCTGTTAAATCCAAAGTAGCTGATCAACGGCTTGGTTCCCACCAGTTTTGGCAAATAACAAATAGGATCCGGAACAGAAGTGTGCGAGGAGGTAAAAACTATATAAAAAAAAAAAAAATCGAAAGAAGAAGGCTGGCTTGTATAGAAGACTGTGTAAGTGACACCAAATTAGAAAAAATACATAATGCAGAGCACCGAAACAATAATTATCGCAGCAAGAGACACTAAAGAAACAAACAAGGTAGAAAAGGAGGAGATGAGGAATAAGACTAGGAAAGAAAACTGGGAAGAGAAACAGCTACACGGACGATTCATGAAGATGACAAAAAAATGAGACTAAGGAAAACATTTGGAAATGGCTACATAAAGGAAACCTAAAAGGAAAACTGAATCCCTTATAACAGCCGCACAAGATAACGCAATTAGAAACAATCACATCGAAGCAAGGATCGACAAAATACAAGAAAACAGCGAATGCAGACCCTACGGACAAAGAGACGAAACAATAAACCACATAATGAGTAAACGCAGCAAACTAGTTCAAAAGAATATTAAAATAGACACGATCAAGTGGGAGAGGCAGTACACTGGAAATTGTGCAGACAATTGAATCTTGAACACCCAGACAAATGTACAAGCACAAACCGGCAGTAGTACTTGAAAATGAAAGTCACAAGATCCTATGGGACATGGATATACAAACGGATAAACCCATCCAAGCAAGAAAACCGGATATCATAATAGTTAACAAGAAGGAAAAGACATGTCAGATTATAGGTTTTGCTGTTCCAGCAGACCACAGAGTTATGGTCAAAGAGACTGAGTAACGGTGCAAATATACGGAGCTGGCCAGAGAGCTAAAAGGGTCTGGAAAAACACTAATACTAGGAGCGTTAGGAACAATACCGAAAACCTTTGAAAAAGAATGGAAGATATTGGAATCAGAAGGATGGCTGAGAAGATACAACGGATTTCAATAATGAAAACTGCAGAAATATTAAGGAAGACAGTTGAATGCGGAGCCTAACACCACACATGAGCTAAAGACACAAGCTGAACAGAGAAACGGCTACAGATGTAAAATACAAAGGGACCGCATGGATTCATTAAAACAAACGGTATAATAGTAAGGTTCTCCCATGCGCCCCTGCGTTCCGGCCACCCCTGAATATCAATATAAACTAGCACTACACCAAATAAGTAAGGAGGGTCAAAGAAGATGGAAAGACCTCCGCCGGATTAGTGCAAAGAGGTCTGGGATTTTAGGGAAGGTTATTGCCACCAAAATCCCAGTGAAGACCAATGGTTTCCTTAAACGAGAAATCAATAGTAAGCGGCTGTTACGATAACGAAAATGTATCTGTAATGGTTATCGAAAGAGGTAGCGAGTACTGGAAATCTAGGAAGACTTGTCGTCACTCAGATTACAGAGAACACCACAGGTTCTTCTCAAAGGGAAATCCTTGATGATGGTTTGTGTGACTACTCCAAGTGAGTAAATAATAATAATTGCAGCAATGTTTTTACACGTGTTTAAACGGAATCAATTTAGACTCATAAATTTTTATTAGTTCTTTTATTTTTTTCTTCCAATTGGTTTATTTATTTTATTCATTTAATATTTTAG